>NW_012152507.1:1035999-1039770 GCF_000956105.1 Propithecus coquereli
AAAACACACAGCTGATTATAGAAGTATTCTGTGTGTTGACTATGAGTGTGGTAGGAAAAAACAATTAGTTTGTGTGATTTTTTTTATATCAAAATATTATGGGGGTACAAATGTTTTTAGTTACCAGAAGCACTTTTCTCATACTTGAGTCAGGGTTATAAATGTACCTATCACCCAGATAGTGTTCATTGTACCCATTAGGTAGGTTTTTACCCATCCCCTCCTCTCACCTCACCCCTCCTTAATTTCCACTGTTTTACTTCCTTCTGTGCACATTGTTGCAAAAGACTTTAATTCATCCTCTTTGTGGCTGAGTAGTATTCCATGGTATACATATATCATTTTTTGTTAATCCACTCATGAATTGATGAGCACTTGGGTTGATGCCACATCTTTGCAATTGTGAATTGTGCTGCAATAACCATTTGAGTGCAGTGTCTTTTTGATAAAATGACTTCTTTTTCTTTGGATAAATACCCAGTGGTGGAATTGCTGGATCAAATGGTAGGTCTACTGTTAGTTCTTTGAGGAATTTCCATACTGTTTTCCATAGAGGTTGACTAATTTGCAGTCCCACCAGCAGTGTATAAGCATTCTTTTCTTTCTGCATCTATGCCAGTATCTATTGTTATTACACTTTTTAATAAAATCCATTCTAACTGGAGTAAGGTGATATCTCATTGTGGTTTTAATTTGCATTTCCCTGATGATTAATGACATTGAGCATTTTTTCATATGTTATTGACTGTTCGTCTATCTTCTTTTGCCCACTTTTTAATGGGGTTGTTTGTTTTTTTCTTGCTGATTTACTTGAGGTCTTTGTAGATTCTGGTCATTAGCCCTTTATTGGATGTATACTTTGCAAATATTTTCTCCCATTCTGTAGGCTATCTATTTGTTCTGTTGATTATAAAGGGATAAACAACAGCATCATAATTACCGGGGATTTCAACACCCTACTGACAGAACTGGATAGATCATCCAAGCAGAAAATGAATAAAGAAACACTGGGCTTAAATGGGACTCTGGAACAGATGGGCCTAACCAACGTTTACAGAACATTTTACCCCAAAACTACTGAATATACATCCTCATCAGCACATAGAACATTCTCCAAGATTGATCATGTTATAGGCCACAAAATATGTCTCAAAAAATTCAAAAAAATAGAAATCATACCACGTATCTCTTCAGACCACAGTGGAATAAGACTAGAAATCAACTCCAAGAGAAACACTCAATTCTACACAAAGTAATGGAAATTAAACAACCAGCTGCGAACAATTGTTGGGTCAATAATGAAATTAAGATAGAAATCAAAAGACTCCTTGAACTGAACGACAAAGGGGACGCAATCTATCAAAATCCATGGGATTCAGCAAAAGCAGTTCTAAGAGGGAAAATTGATACCCTTAAATGCCTACATCAAAAAGACAGAAAGATCACAAATTAACAATCTAATGACACATCTCAAGGAACTATAAAAGGAACAGCAAGTGAAACACAAAGCCAGCAGAAGAAAAGGAATCACAAAGGTCAGAGCAGAACTAAATGAAATTGAAAACAAAAAACAATACAAAGGATCAATGAAACAAAAGGTCGGTTCTTTGAAAAGATAAACCAAGTTGATAGACCTCTTGCTAGGTTAACCAGGAATAAAAGAGAAAGGACCCAAATAAGCTCAATCAGAAATGAAAAAGGAGATATTACAGTTGATACCACAGAAACATAAAATATCATTTGTGAATACTATGAGAATCTCTACACACATAAACTCAACAATGTAGAGGAAATGGACAAATTCCCGGAAACACACAACCTCCCAAGACTCAATCAGGAAGAAATAGAACTTCTGAATAGGCCAATAACAAGCAGCAGGATTGAAGCAATAATAAAAAAATCTTCTAACAACAGAAAAGCCCTGGACCAGGTGGATTCACAGCCGAATTTTACCAGACCTACAAAGAAGACCTGGTACAGCTTTTCATGCTTTCTTATGCCAGAAGTAATCTTTTCCCCTCTTGTATGTTTCCATCTTTCTTGCAGTTACATAAAGTTTTTTGTGTACATACTTTCTTACAACTAGATTAAAATCTTCTCAAGAAGAAGGATTGTGTTTTTATCATCCCGCAGTCATCCATACCAGATAGCATAGTACTATTAGATATAGTAAGTACTTGACTGACTTGAACAGTTGGGGTAGAATCAGAGGGTACAATGTAGAAAGAAAACAAAACAAAACAAAAAAACCACAAGGTTTATCTTATGTTTTGGTGGATGATAAAGAAGATGTATTTTTTGATTCTTTAACTGCTCCCAAGGTCTAGATGTTTAAAAAGTATCCTAAGGAGCCAATTAACTTTTTGTAAACAAATCAGAAAGGATTTACAAAATAAATAAACCTAATGTATTTATTTATTCAGGTTTCTCCTTTCCACCTAATCAGGACCTGATTGGTAAACTCAGAATTATGGTGCTATGTGAGTGGTTAACAAATGTGGGCTTTAGACTCGTTTATTTATTTACTCATTTATTTAAGTAATTCAGCACATATGAAACTGCTTTCAAATTTGGCTATGTCATTTAGTAGCCATTTACTTTTGGCAAGTAACTTACCCTCTCTGTAACTCCGTTTCTTCATTGGTAAAAATGTGCCTCATGGAGCTGTGCTTCCAAAAACTTATGTGAAATATATAGCCTGGCAAGGAATACATGCTTAAAAATGAGTAGTGGTAATGGGAATCATTTCTGGATATACATGTGTCGTTCTTTTTGTTGTTATTATGTCATGTGTCAGAAGTTAAAATTTTCCTGGATCAATTTATTTGTTTGAGTTCTATATCACCTTATCAATTCATTTGTTTGGTAGCATATATCCTGAGTGTTTAGTGTAGGCACAGCAAACCACGTTTCAGGTCATATACACACGAGTGTTTCATGTAGACACCGGGTACATGTCTCCCTTGATGAGTGAATGTCTTAGTTCGTTTGGGCTGCTATAATAAATTACCATAGACTAGGTAGCTTACTAATAACAAAAATTTATTTCTTACAGTTCTAGAGGTTTAGATGTCCACAGTTAAGGTGCCAGGAGTTTCAGCATCTGCTGAGGGCTTTCTCTCTAGTTTGTAGATGCCACCTTCTTGCTGCCATCCTTACTTGTGGAAGGGGCCAATGAGCTCCCTTGGGCCTCTTTTATAAAGGTCATTAATTCCATTCATGAGGACTCTGCCCTCATGATCTAATCCCTTCCCAAAGACCCCACTTCTTAATACTATCACATTGGGGATTAGATTTCAATATAAGAATTTGGGACACAAACATCCAGACTATAGTAATGAGATAAGTAGGGGCTCCAGTAACAAATTACATATCAGGCAAGTGTGTCTGTGAATCTAATAAAAATCTAATAAGATGAAGTACGTGATAAATGAAAAACAAGGGAAGAGTTTAAAATTTAGTCTCTACTAATTCTTAGTTTCAAAGTCAAACACCTAGTTGCTTCCATATGCTTCAAGTTAACTGCCTATGCTATAATAATTTGCCCAGACTTTACCAAAATTTCATGTCCTCAGGATTCTTCTACTCAAGCCACTGCCACACCCTCAATCAAGAATTTCTCAAGTCTCAGTATGGGATTATAAGGGCATTGAAGTATACAACTCCATTCAGACAAGTTAAATACAAAGTCACCTGGCAATGCACAGAGACATAATTTAGATGGTTGTATTTGGTTCAAAATTAACCCCTGTAATTTATTTATCACTGGTA
>NW_012152507.1:1041050-1049818 GCF_000956105.1 Propithecus coquereli
GAAAAAATTCAAAAGCATGTCTGTGTGGAAAACAGCAGGAATAATAGAGGTTTTATTGTTTCAAATAATAACTTTAATAATAACTTTATCTTACCATTATTGGAAAAAAAATAATAACTTTATCTTACCATTATTGGAAAAAAATGTATAATAATTACCTGCGTAATTTTTTTAATATTGATTTTCAGGGAAAAGATAGCTGCCTGCATTCCTTTAGGGCAGATCAAGGTTATTTATAGAGTGGTTGCCCACTTCATATTCCTGAGAGAAATGCCAAATATATTAAAATTCTCCAGAGGGTATATTTATCTCCTCCTGGAAAATTATATACAGTTACTATATTTTTGAGTGTCCTCTAAGGTGGGACATCAACTGGATTTATAAGTCCAATTTAAGAAAGAACAAAGATCTAAAAGAAACTTGGAGAGGCTTATGTCTCTGTGATTTGGACACCTGTATACGTACTAGGCTCAGAGAGCTCCCAAAGGCTGCACATTTCAAAGAATAGGCTGGGTTGACTGATAGAACGGCCGTCTAATTAGAATGGGTGGTAGAGGTTGCTGGCAGTCTCCCGTTATATATTCTCTCCTTTTCCCATAGTGCTAGTCCCCCTGATTCTAGCTGGGCACATGGATGCTAAACAAAGATTACAGCTTCCTTCAAAGCTAGTAAATGACATGTGACCAAATTCTAGCAATAAAATGTAACTGGAAGTGTCTGATTTCTAAGAAGTTTCTTAAAGAAAAGAACATTCACTGCTATTCCTTCATTCTTGTTGGCTGGAATACATATGTAAAGGCTGAAATCCCCAAGACTGATAGAGTAGCAAGATGGTAGCTTCTTGGAGTTGCCATACTGGCTCTAGCCTGTCTACCTCCAGATTGTATGTATATAAAAGAGGAACAAATTTCTATCTTGTTTACCCTATTATTTTGGTTTTCTGTTACTTTCAGACAAGCCTAATCTTAAAATAACAAATTGTGCATTTCTGAAAAGTAGGCAGTTATCTCTTTATGTAAAAGCTGCTAAAAAAAAAAAAGTGAATTGCTAACACTGACTAATGCCTAATTGTTTACTTTCAACTCATACAATCTTTTGAACTAATACACTGTAGAAACAGAATCATTGGTGATTAATTATTTAAATAGAAAATTAAGGCTAGAATTTGCTGTTGCGATTGACCTACCTATCTTGGTAAATCAAATTTGTGCATATTTGGAGTAAGAAAATGCCAGAAGCTGTATCTGAAGACACCTTAGAGTCATATCAGACCAAGCATCTTTAAATATTAGTTCTGAATACACTAGGTCTCTTAGCACCAATTCTGAGACTGGATCTTGACTTCAGAATGACTCTGGGTACTGGGATTGAGACTCTTGAACAATGAGGGAGAAAACAGGTGCCACTATCATTCTCCAAGGGAAGTATCACTTTATTCTCCCCCTACTTCCAGGACTATCACAGTTGTGCTTCCCTAGAAACAAGGGCTTGCATAACCAGACCAATGGCATTTCCCAATCTGTACAGCTTATTGAAGCAGAGCTCTTAAATTCACATCTTCTAATTACTAGCCTAGTAATTTTTGTCCTATACCAGGGGTGGACGAACTAGAGCTCATGAGTCAAATCCTATTTTTGTAAATAAAGTTTTACTGAAATGTAGCTACAGCCATGTCCATTTATTTAGTATCATCTATGGCTGTTTTGGTACAACAGCAGAGTTGAGTAGTTGCAACAGAGACCTTGTCATCCAGCAACGTCAAAATATGTACTATTTGGCCCATTACCAAGGTTCGCCTTTGTAAAGGAAGTTTGCTGCTCCCTCCTTCCCTATGCTATACCATCTTAGGTAAGAAAAAGTTAAGTCCCTTAAGCTTCATTTTTAACTTTTCAGTCCTTCCTACCTCTAGATACGCCCCAGATCTGTTTACTCCTGCATACAGCTTGCATGGCTTGCTGGGGCATGGTGGAACTTTATTTTTAAATCACACTCATAAATTTTCCTACATCAACCCAAACAAGCAACACTTTCCTGAAAATGCAATCTAAAGACCCGAAGCTAAAAAATATATCAATGGAACTTAGCACCTGCATCTAGAAAGTTACGTCGTTGCGTAGACAGAGGATGTCATGACATAATTTTTGTTCCTTTCTGGAATGTAGAAAAAATGCAGGGTAACAACAAAAGATCAAGGACATAAACATAGAAGAAAGATGCAGCAGATAAGGGAAATAAGTAAAGTTAAGGAGAATAAGGACAATTTTAAAATAATATTGAGGGAAAGCAATGCGACAAAGTATATTGAGGTAGGCAGAAATAATCCAGTTAAGGCAAAGAGTTAGTCATTCTGGCTAAAAATTATTTGTAAGTTTTTCCTAAGTGCTTAACAACAACGAAACAATTGTTACAGAATCAATCCTATTTGAGTTTACCACCATTTTCCTGAAATTTTAGAAATTCAAAACTGGAGGTGAACTTTAAAATAATTCTAGTCCAAATGCCCATTATACCAACGCGAACCAGTTGTGCGCCTCCTGGAAATCATAACCTGTGTAGTGACATAGCTGTGACAGTCACAGTTCCTAATCACTGTTCTTTCTCCCATGTTCACTACACTAGGACATGCCCTCCCAGACAAGCTGTTTCGACGGTGAAGACTATTAGATACAGAACTCAGTTTTAGGAAAGAAAATGTAAAGCCTTTATGATATAGTTTCATAATTGGGATATCAGCCTTTAGGAGTTTGTTTGAAAGATAAAGTCAGTTCTGGAGTTTATACATGCTAGTTGCAAACTGAATGAAATGTAACAGTACTTTGGTAACTACAATATATCTTCAGATTAAAATTAAAAGAGGAGAAAACTCCACTAATATTTTTCTCCTATATGTGGAAAATTAATAACAATTTTGAGTGTTTTAATTATTATATCTTTGACAAATCTCTCTAAGTTGTGTGCCATCTTCCCTTTATCATCTATTTCCAGTAATTAAATTTTATCATTCCTTTGACATCTACCTGCCTTCTACTTTCTTCAATGCCTGAGCATTTTTGTTTCCATAAAGTGGTCTCAACCACTGTATTCCATAGTCTGTTATGGAACCACCATGTAGAATATGGCATCTATTAGAGATTAGTGTCCTAGAAGCTAGAATAAAATGGTAAGCCATACTACTACAGAAATATCAATTAGGTCATTATAGTACTTATATTTTAGTGCTTCCTTGTGGTTCCAATAGCGCATCTTCCTTACAAGTTCACGTCTTTGTGTTTACCTGAGTGGTAGATAATGTTTTTTGCATCTCTTCTTCAGCTGGGTACCAGCTGCATTGTCCCAGTGGTTTTCAAAAGGAGACTAATGGACCTAATCCATAAATACTGACTGGAAGCCAGAGTAAAGGCAAGAGGCTCTGTTTATTGGCCATTAGTCATCAATAAATGATAGTAGTGTTAAACAATAAACACGGAGCACTGAAAATATCATTAACGTTACTTACAAAATAAATGTTTCTACGCTATATTGGTTTTTGGTAGGTAAATCCCCAGAGGGCTCCAGGACTGGATTTGTCATCTATTGTGTTTTAAACTGAAATATCTTTTTCAAAAGCTATTTCTAGTTCTCTGTTTTGATGGACTTGTAAGAAGACCGGGATTTTCTGAAAGAATAAGATCTTCATTTCCTCTGGATGTGTGTCATGTGTCATTGGGTTGACCTGAAGAAGAAGAGGAAATAGCTGACAAATATTTTAATCTCTTCACAATTTGGGTCTCTGCACTTGTAGTATATGTTATAGGAAACACACCTACACCCACCAACTATCTGATCTAAGAAAGCAAAGTATAAACATTCAGACATTAAGAAATATTAATAACTAACCCCCAAACAAGATCAGTCTATTTTTTTATTTCAGCATATTATGGGGGTACAGATATTTAGATTACGTATGTTGCCCTTGCCCCCCCCAAGTCCGAGTTTCAAATATGTCCATTCAAGATCAGTCTATTTTGTATTGCTTTCTAAAAGAACATACGGAAAAGCAATAAGAAAGTACTTTTGTAAGCAGTCTGCTTCCCTCCCCCTTTTTCCTAAAATAATGATTCCTCACTTGGTACCACATTGCAAACAACTGGAGTTTATCACATGTCATAATATTATTCCCATTTGTTGAATTTCCTAAAAGCAATAAGGAGGAAAAGAATAAACATGTTTTAAATGATTCCATTTTCATGCTTTATGACTTTCTCATGATCACTTTAGTCATCTACCTAAAGATTTATTTTGAAGGCTAAGTGGTGATTACAGATAAATGCACTTCTAAAACCAATGTGAAATGTCTTACTTTAAAACATTTAAGAACGCAAGAGAGAGTGAAACCTAGAGGCTTCAAACTCCACATCTACCATTTGAGTAAATTACCTAACCACAGTTACAGATCTGTTTCTTCATTGATAGAATAGAATAGTCAAGGAGAAGGTTTAATACGGCCTCATACCCAGACCTGGGGATAAGAGGTTTGCTCCTGTCTCTTCTTTGAAGATTTCCCAGAGAATCGCTTTGGTCTGGTTTCCCGTTAGCGCTATTGGGATGATTTTGGCGCGCCCCAATCACAGGAGCAGGCTTCTTGGATTCTGCTGCAGTTCAGGAGGCTTAAGATGTGTCTAAACTTAGCTTTCTCAAGAGACTGGAAGCCGTTGGAGGTTCTAAGACTGAACCACACTGTGCGATTTTCCTCAGTCACAAAGAACACGGAACCAGGCCATTGCCTTGAGATGTTTTTAAATATCAGAGACGGATGGGCGAATGGAGCTGTGCACAGCGATCCTCGCTAACATTTAGCCTAATTTGCCGTAAGGACCCAGATATGCCATCAGCCTGCTGCTACCTGGCAAAGTGCACTTCAATTTCAAGCTGATGTGTTTACTTTCCAGGGTTGAAATTGTTGTCAGCAATTTTTATTTTAAATAGAAGTTGCAGTCACTGGCCTTTTAGAATACTTCATATTTACAAAGGTGCATTTTATAAAAAGATCCTAAAGTGCTGTATGAATATCATTTCATTTATCCTCATAACATCTCCACGAGGGAAAGAAGTCCATACTGCCTCCCCCATCATCAGCAGATCCTGTGTTCAAACAAAAGCACACAAAGGCACAAAGGCCCAACATGGAGGGTTTCTAGAGGACCAGAACAGAACTCACACTGGGCCCAAAACTAGGCCTGTTAGGGCTGCATATGAAGGTTCAAGCACCAGCAAAGAGTTGGAGGAATAGTTCTATTACGCCAGGAGAATAGCACTTCCCTGAGGCCAGAAGAATGGGGCTTGGGAAGAGAACACTTCTAGATGAGCGTATTGTGTTGAAGACCCTTGCTCTCTGCCTTCTTCTTTCTCCAGTTCTCTAGTTATCAGTTATTCCCATCACTGAGAAAGGACGTGGAGGGGAGGCATGGAGCAAACTGGTATGTGAGCCCCTAAATTGTTGATGCCGTTACTTGCTTTTGAAATACTCACCTGTGTTCTAGTTCAGAAACCAACTGATTTTTTTTAATGTATAGCACTTTCAAGTGATTAGGATAATCCATTAAGCATATCCCAAGAACCTTTATTTCCTAGGATTAAATCAGTTTGATTCAACTATTTTTTTCAGTAGTATCTTTGATAACTGTACATAATAATGGCAAAAAGAGTTGGGGAGGGGTAGTGATGAATAGAAATTTATCTCTTTCTTTTACAAAGAAGTAAGAAAGTGGGTATTTATGGAGTATCTACTCCTGATACGGTGTACCCAGAGCTCTTCTAGATGACTTCATCTGTGCAATTCACTGAACAATGAATTCTGGGAATTATGGTTCTCATGCTCCCTTTCAAGAAATCAAGACTCAGAAAAAATAAACAATTTACCAAAGGTCACACAGTAAACTACAAAGTCTGGATTCAACACAGACCTTTCTCCTAAACTCCAGCTAAGAGTTGCTTTGGGTTTTTCTCATATGCTAAGATGAAGCTACTCAAGAATACAACAGATTCTCTTACCAGGAGTCAATTGTTACAGCTTGATAGGAGGGATGAGTTCTGGTGTTCTGCAGCACTGTCGGGTGAATATGGTTAACTATAATTTATTGTATACTTTCAAAAAGCTAGAAGAAAACATTTTGAATGTTCACAACACAAAGAAACAATAAATGTTTGGATATGCTAATTACCCTGATTTGATCATTACACATTGTATAAATGTATCCAAATATCACTGTATCTCATAAATATGTACAATTATTGTCAACTAAAAAAAAAGAGGAGGAAAAGTCAATTGTATTATTACCAAACCAGTTTATGTCTTTTGTGCTTGTTATTTGGATTATATTATTTAGTTAAATGTTTCCCAGATTAATGAAATATGAATACAGAAGAAAATTTATTGTTTCAATGAGGACTAACTAGAATGTTTTGGAAATACTGCTTAAAAATTACTTTCATATATATGTGGGTGATACACCTGAAAATTATTGGAGTAAATTCATAAAAATCTAGGATTCTACATTGAGATTGCTTCATAATTCTTATTGCACCTTAAAGAAATGGAAACTAAAAATGATAGATGAGGCATGTGGCTGTGTTTATTTAAGAAAGATGATGCAAAAATCAAAAAAAAGGCCTTAGTCTTACATCAAAAGTTTGAAAAAAAGAATAGACATTGATATTTTTGGTATATGTATATACATATGTATATATCTTTCCTAGGCATTTGCCAAAAAATTTATCCATTTTGTTCATAAACATTTCCATATTATAATTATAGAAGATATATTATCTATTTAGATGTTAATTAAAGGTACCAGACAACTGAAAAATATATATACACATATATATGCACACATATATAAGAGAGAGAGAACATATATAAGATATATATAAATTTAAACTATAAAATTGCCATTTTAATTTTCCTATTTTAATTGCTTTTTTTCAATTAACTAGCCAACTGAATTAAAGTTTTGGATAAGATATCTCCTATAAAGCTTTCATTCTCTAATCTGGGAATCTTATCAGCTGATTAATTATGTAACATATATTTCTACCAATCTGAGAGAAATTTACACATGAGCCTAACTCTCCCTCTGAGCAAAGAGAAGAATTGAAGATAATAGGAAGGGAAAATATCCAAGCATGAGTTCTCAAATAGAATTGAGATGAATATAAAAATTGAGTAGCCAATATTTATTCAATTAATGGCTAAATCTTAATTCATGTTAAATTAGAAGCCCATATTGTATAAATGATTTTTTTCTGCACTTTTGTGCCATTGTTTTTGTTTGCCTTCACGTCCTTGAAAGCTTTATTTTAAGAAAGGCCAACCTTCTCCACTAAACAGCCTCAACGATCATGCTGCTTTCCTGGTCATACAAAGTCGCAGGCCAGAGGGTTGTTCGAGGCTCTTCCTCCCTCTCACCCCCCACATCCGATCTCCAAATCCCCTGATTCCACCTCACAGCTGTTTCCACATCTGCCCCTGTATCTCGGTGAATGGGAGAGACTGAGCACAAGGGCACGCACCAAATCCCCACTCGCCTGCCCCGGCACCACATCGTTTTGTTTTGTGGGATTCTGATGGAGTCAGACAGAGGACTGATCATCTCTCTCACTCTCTGTCACATATGCTATATGATAGAGAGATGTTTTCAAAGTTAAAAGGCTTCCCGATACATGTTGTTGAAATTCATTTGCTGTCCTGCCTGCAGCTACTGAGGCCCGTGGCACAACACAGACCTACTACACAGGCTTTCAGTAGGTCTCCTTCATTAACCATCTACCACTACTACTACCACCCCTTCCTGTAGCAGATCTTCAGCTCAGTTCCCTTATTTATCTAGAATCCAAATCTCAGTTGATAACTGCTCTACTTAAAACCAGTCAAGATTCTCTTGGCTTATCAGGCTGAATCCAAACTCCTTGGCGTAAAATGTGAAGCCCTCTGTAACCTGGACTTCTTCCTGTTTTTACAGATGTGGTTCATCTTCCCTTTCCCCAATAGTTACTCTTCTAGACAGTTTCTATTAATTCTTTAGGACTCAGCATTAGGCATCTCCTCCTCTCAGAAGTCCCACCGCCACCCCAGGACAGTAGATGAGGTTGCACCCGCTGTCACGTCTCCAGCCCCAGCACAACCTCGTGCTCCATCTATAGAAAGTCAAGCACTTGGTGCAAAGAAGCTAAGGTGAATCTGCCAACACTTCAATAGACAGAGAAGATCAAAGGCTGCTCTGCCCCTGGGGGCCCAGGTGTGCCCCCTGGGGGCCCAGGGAGCAGCGTCTAAGACAGCTGTGGATTCTAAGGAGAGCCCTTGGAGTGTGAAATAGGCAGAAGCCCTGCTGTGGAATCAGTCCTCCCTGTCTGAGCTACTCTGTATAGGGGGCTACCCCATAAATACCAACCTTCAGTTTTAATCTTGTGCTGTTGTATCAAAATCTCCTCTTTATCTACATTGAATAGCACCTTAAGTTTTTACATTTATATTAATCTGCCTGATTAAATTATGAAGGGAAAATGCCAAAAGAATTATAATTTTCCAAGTTGGAGCTTTCCTTTTGACTTTCTGTAAGAACTACAGATTTGATCTGCCAATGAATTAAATTCTTGAGTTATTCTTATTCTTACACTATCTTTAAGATTAATACAGACTTGAAATTGGTTGTTCTTAGAGTCTTGCATTCATTTCATTAAGGTGGTGGATATTGGGGATTTATCACTAAATTAAAATTTTCCCATTCTAAAAC
>NW_012152507.1:1051111-1055181 GCF_000956105.1 Propithecus coquereli
GCCTCCCAGAGTGCTAGGATTACAGGCATGAGCCACCGCGCCCGGCCTATACTTAGTACTTAATAAGTATTTGTTGAATGAGTAAATGAAAGAATAAAGGAAACAGATGAGGAAATCAAGGCTCATTCCTATATTAGTCAGTGTTCTCCAGAGAAACAGAACTAACAGGATGTATACATGCATGCATACATACATATACATATATGAGAGGGGATTTATTATGGGAATCGGCTCACGTTATTATGGCGGCCGAGAAGTCCCACGGTCCGCCATATGCAAGCTGGAGAACCAGGAAGCTTGTGGGGTAGTCTGGTCTGAGTCTGAAGGCCTGAGAGCAAGGAGCTGCAATGCCTATGTCCCAGCTCAAGAAGAGACAGCAAGTTCCCTCCTCCTCCACTTTTTTGTTCTGCCCAGGCCGTCTACGGATTGGATGATGCCCGCACATTAGATCTTCTTTTCTCAGTGTACTAACTCAAACACTAATCTCTTCTGGAAACACCCTCACAGACATATCCAGAAAATGTTTTACCAGCTATCCAGGTATCCCTTAACCCAGTCAACTTAATCATCACAATGACCTTAAGCTGTTTGAGAAGTAAAAATAATTCATTTACTTGAGAAATATTTCTTGGGTGCCTAAGAGATTCTAGACAGAATTCTAGAGGCTCTGGAATAGAACTTCCAAGCTCCTGATACTGCCCTTGAGTGAGGTGTTCTAATTTAGACTGGGTGACTAGGGAAGGCCTCTCTGAAGAGCTGCCATTTGGAATCTGAATGAAGTGAGAGAGCAAGCGAAGCAAAGATAATACTACCTACTGGTTGAAGCATTAAATTAGATGATGCATAGAAAGCGCTTACCTCAGTGCTTGGCACACCTTCACAATTAGTAAATGGTAGACATTATTGTCACTTCTATAAATGGCAACTAAGGTATTCATTTCACCATATTCAAAACTGGGACAAATCCACTGTATGGTGATGCATACAGATATTTAGCTGGCCAAAACGAAGAGTCAGTTGTACCCTAATCTATTCTTTCTTGGGCATATTGGAAATCTTGGGGTTGCATGCTTAGAGTCTTTGGAAGAAGCAGGAGATATCAAACCTAAAAGGAACAGGTTCTGCTGGACATTGTGACTTTCTATAAAAGTCCCACGTTTCAAAACCTGAATGTCCAATTCCGACAGATATTCCAGTTGGTTTTAAGGGTCCTTGTACAGGATTAGGGTTTATAAATTGTCCATTTTTTGTACTTGGGCCATTTTATATCAGCATATGAAATCCTTTATGAAAATTTTTTAATATACCAAATTTAAAAATTTTTACTAGTTGTCTGGAATATATACTAAGCCTTATAGTTGAAAATATGACATTACTTTTGACCTTTCAAAAGTTGGCTATATAGTCTGTATTTTACAGATTTTTTAAAGTTTTTTTCTTAAATGTTTATATCACTGAAACTGATGTTTTTACTAATAATTCTTTAAACTTCTCTTTTATCTCATTATACAAATAAAATATGCTATTGTAAAGTAGTCAACCAAAACAAAAAAACATATAAGAAACTAAAAATCACCCAAGATAACCCCTTGGTAGCTATCCTTTAATACATTTCTTCAGATTTACATGTGCAGACTTATATATAAAATTTTGCATAAATGGAATCATGTTTTACATACATTTTATTGAGAATACTTTTTAAACCATTTCATTAAATTGTTTATCCCTTTCCTCTCCCTCTCTTGTCATTCCCCCCACCACAGCTGTAAAAAATATTAGAAAACTGTTTTGCTCACTTGAACGCCTCCAAATCAACTAATGAAGATCTAACACATTCTTTTCAGTGGATGCATAACATTGGATGAATCCCAGTTGTCTTATCTATATTCCTAGTGAGGATATTTCCTCGATGTCTTGTTTTTGTCACTAGAACAAAGCTCCAGTAAACATCCCTGCACATGCATGCTTATGTGCTGATAGTTTTATTTTTATGGGATTGCTAGGGGAAGGAGTGTGTGTACTTGTAGTCTTAATTCATATGGCCAGAATTGCATTCTTAAAAGATGTTAGCAGTTCACACATCTCTGTTGCATTTTATCCAATATTTGTTTTTAGTGTTTATACGCATGCACATAATTGAGGGCAATTACGATAGATATATCATTAGTGATGCTTGAAAAATTCAGTTATTACTCAAGTTTTACCTGGCTCATTGCTCTCCTCACCTGTGTTTTAAAAGTGAGTGAAACAGGCCTTTGATAACCATGTTTCCAAAGCTATGCCAGGCAGCCAAATCGTTAGAAATGTCATCAATAGCTCCTGAGAGCCACAGTGGGGGGTTACTCACTTTGTTCCACCAGTTCTTAGAGTTAAGAATGCTCTCTGCATCCCATTTAGCAGAGAAAAATGGCCCCATTTTGCCAGCATTGCTTTCTGATTTTCATCATACTTCTGTGATATTTGCTTCCAGCACCTGAGAGCAGTATAAAAATGCATTTTAAATCATTGAGCAGAATTTCCATGCTCTGATTTGCGTTATAAACTTAAAAAACAGATTTAGAGCTATGAATCTCAGCTTCTTCGCAGCATTCTTATTTTTTAAATGCCGAAGAGAAAAATCAAGATCACCCATCAAAAAAATGTAATGCCATTAACCCACCATACTGATACAGGATGAATTATTTATAATCTAATTATTATAATTAGAGTTAACGTACCAAACCCATTCAGGCTCTGGTTTCACGGCAACATTCGGATAGATTTTCTGAAGTACATAATAATTGGCATATATTTGCACAGGTAGAAATTGGTGCCTCCTTGGTTATCTTCTCAGGTATATCCAGTCTCTTACCCTTGGACTCTATGCCAAGCTCTGAGACATAGACTGGCATAGAGCAAAACATACTATTCAATATTAGCCATTCTATTTTCAGTCACTTCTTCAAATTAAAACAAATTAAATTATTCTCTGCCATAATCACAGAAAGTCTTTCTAAAGATGTATTAAATATTTTTAAAAGCTTGCTATTGTGGTTACTTGATCCACATCATAAAAAGCTATTCATGTCCATGTATGGTAGAAAAACAATCTTGGGATATAAATGAAGCATGAACTTTTTTTTAAATCTTCTGTCCAGTAGCTGTGTATAAACAGAGTAGTGAGTGAGCCCCAAGTGAAACACCCAGCAATAATCACAGCGTATACACCAGTCCCCAGTGAGCTGTATATTAATGTCTGGCTGGAAATTTAATGGCACCTCTAGGCATAAACAAAGGTTTATTAAAATAGTAAGTAGAATATTCCTGAACACTGGATCGCCTTTCAGATTTTCTATTCTGCTTTTGGATATTAAGAAAGCCTATATCGTGGTGCTAAAAGACACTGATTGAATCAAGACTTGGCCTCATTTTATTTAGGTTCTATTTAATGTAGCCCAAAGCAAGTAATCTACTTATATTTGCATTAAAAAAATTTTATTTCTTGGCGAAAACCCGTAATGGTAATGAATAGAGTCTCTCTCTTCAGGTTCTTTTTTTCAATTTACTGACCACTGTTACCTTCACTCTCTTCCTACCCAGCTCCCCACACTCTTCAGGATGATAGAATCCATGAAAGCATTTTGTTTTCATGAAAATAATCAATGGAAGCAAATTGATGTTATGGAGACTGTTCCATGAATGTATCCTGAGCAAGCATCTCTGAAGTTCTTGTGGTCTCCCTGCAACAATTGTATCCAACATGGTGTCTGGTGGACCATAGATAAGAATCATTATTTTTTCAAAGAAAATAGTCTGGAGCTGCTGTCAGCACTGTTGGGCATTTCTTTATAAAACTTCAGCAGGTAGAGTACAATGATATCTTGAGAAATAATGACTTCAAAAATGCAGTATGCTATATCACTACACTCATGGTTTAGGGTCTTTTACCTTAAAGAAACAGCAAAACTGTACCTGATATTATCTGTCTCATCCCCTCCTACAAATGACAAGAGGGACTAGAGTTTATTATCCTTAACTTTCTCCTATCTATCAATCTATCACCTATCAAAAGTTAAATCAAGGCCGGGCGC
>NW_012152507.1:1065831-1067287 GCF_000956105.1 Propithecus coquereli
GTAGCACTATTCATAATAGCCAAGATATGAAATCAACCTAAATGTGCGTAATGGATGAATGGGTAAAGAAACTGTGGTATATATACACAATGGAATATTATTCAGCCATAAAAAAAGAATGAATGAAAACCTGTCATCTACAGCAACATGGATGAGCCTGGAGGACATTATGTTAAGTGAAATAAGACAGGTACAGAAAGACAACTATCACATGTTCTCACTCATATGCGGGAGCTTAAAAAGTGGATCTCATGGAGTAGAGAGTAGAATAGTGATTACCAGAGATAGGGAAGGGCAGGTGGGGGTTGGGGGGATGAAGAGACACTGGTTAATGGGTACAAAAATACAGTTAGAGGGATTAATTTCTAGTCTTCAATAGCACAGTAGTGCGACTATAGTTAATAATTTATTGCATATTTCAAAATAACTAGAAGAAAAGACTTGGAAGGTTCCCAACACAAAGACATGATAAATGTTTGACATGATGGTATCTTAATTACCCCAAATTGATCATTACACATTGTATGCATGTATCAAAATATCACATGCACCCTATAAAATGTACAATTATTGTATATACATGAGAAGTCACTGGCTTAATTCTGATTTTTATCTGAAAGCACATACTCTGAAAGGGCAAAATCAGTGTTTGCTAAAAAAAAAACAAATGAACAAATAAAAATCCACTCCCTCTCTGCTCTCTTCTCCCGCTTGCTTTGGGGATTCAGAGCGCAGAGCTTAGAAAGCCAGAGGCACAGTGACTTCCTTTTCAGAAGGAAGAGAGGCTGAAAGAGGCAAATGCTTATCAGAGTCTATGAGCTTTGCATATTCATATCCCTTAGTTGTTCAGCGTCAGAAAATTCAGGTAATGAGCATGTGAAAACTCCAGCAGTCTTTGGATGGCTTGGGGGTTTTCTCTTGTCATGTTCTGAGATGACTGCATCAAATCAGGAAGTCCCCACTCCCACCGCCAAATTGAATCAGCACTTGTACACTGAAGTTTTTAACATCACCCACAAGATTTTTAAGAGCTTGTCCAAAGAATCTGCATAGTCTCTAGCCATGAATAAAAATGATTTCAGATATCATCTCTATCTCACATTTTATTTCATGGGATTAATTTAATTGATTGTGCTGAATGGTATGGGTTGTTAAGTGATTGCTAGTAATAAGCAGAAATTTTTAATTTTTTAGGCAAGTATACCAAGCATATTCCAATATACTGGTTTTATTTAAATGGTTGAAACTTTTCTTTAATGTTAGTACAGTTACACCTTGATTAAGCAATCCTCTAGAGGAAAAAAAATCTCCTTTATAATGAAATCATCTGTATTAAGAAAAAAAATCTACAGCTATCACATGGAGTTGATTTGCTTGGTACTTATTTGAACATTAAAAGTACCACGTGATTATTTCTGCCCACATCTTCTAGTTGGCCAAATATAGTAGAAAGTTA
>NW_012152507.1:1067337-1073175 GCF_000956105.1 Propithecus coquereli
AAAAAAAAAAAAAAAAAATCAATTAAAAAAAAATCAATTTAATAAAGCAAGTGATTTGTGAATAAACATTTATCACTAAGATCTTTTTATGTGGATTTTGCCTAAATTATGAAAGGACTATTTGTCACTGGTACTTTAGCCATTGTATAGTGCTGAGTATGCAACTGGTTGACTTTTCAATAGTTGAAAAGGTTATTTAATGATGAAACTTGATATACATTTTTTATAATAGAAGTTTGTAGTAACTGGTATAGCAAGTTTATTTTCCCTGCAGACATATTTACAGACATTCACATTGCCTGTGAATGCTGGCAAATCACTTTGAAATGCTTTCATGAGATAGTTTTAGCAACTATGACTGGTTTAGGTACAGTTCTGCAACATAAAAGAATGTATTTAAAGACCTCTGAGGGACATCTTCCCTTGGTCCTATGAGTTAATATTTTAATTTAAAACCTATTTGATATAATGTCTCCAAAAGTGAACATTGTTTTCCTACATTAAAAAAGGACATTTTTCCAATCTTCATCCAGAAAACCTAGTTTAAAGCTATAACAATGGGCACAATATACTATGATGGTCAATAGCTGGCTGGTTTATTTCCCTTCCAAAAGTACGTATTGATGCTTTATATCTTTCAACGATGCAGAGTGTGGGCAAACAATGTCATTTTATGAGCTCCGTCCTCTGGTTTTAGCAAAAATAATTGCTTTACCAATAAAAAGAGTGGCAGGAAGTTAAAAAATAAAGGATGGGCTGGTCTCAAAAAGAAGAAAATGGCCCTAACGTGAGGATAAAGTTTAATTAGGGAAGCTCTGCAGTGCCCCATCTCATAAAACTCATTTTATTAAATTTATGTTCCATATTTTTGCCACACTATATTGCTTTCTGCACTTAAAATCCAGGCATGAGGATATGAAATTATTTTCCCACTCAATCATTGGCTTCAGGGGACAGGGTCCTGATTTCACCAGGGTCTTTGGTCCTCTTGCCCTTTTGTACCTTATTCAAAAGTTTCAGCAAATCTGACCTCTGTGAAGATACAATTTCCTGTTAGCCTTATAGCTTGACTTTTCTGTTCGCATATTAGAGCTCTGCTCAAAAGTAGAAAGTCTTACGGCTGAGCTCAGGAGCCAGAGCCAATATGAAGTGAAGTTTTGTTTCTGACACCTTTCACAACTGGGCCACTTTCCTTATGCAGGACTTAGTATCTAAATTCTATTTTTTAGGGTCCATTGTGGAGTCCCTTGCTTATGAAGTTCTCTCCATGACCCAGTCTGAGTATTATCTGTGTAATTCTGTAAAATGTTTTTGTTCCCAACATTAAATCATGCTATTGAAGGAAAAAACCCCATGTGTTTCAGAAATCTTGGTTATCTCTGGGCGCTGCCTACACTGATAATATCCAGACAAATGCTCAACTCCCCTCTCCTTCATTTGTAGTGACTCAGCCCGAACACAAAATTCTACTGTTGAATTAGACCTTGTTTGAGAAGAAGTGATATTCCCATTTACACTTGAATCATATTTCATAGGTACGGTTATTAGCTAGCTGCTTGGAACTCATTTTCCAATGAAAACTGTTAAATTTCAGAGGCCAAATGCAAGCATGGATATTTGGGGTTGGCAAGTACTATTAAGAGTGAAGTAGGCGAGGTGTAATATGCATAATTTTTTAAAATTGCAGTGAAATAGAGATTACTGGAAAACAAGATCCCTGATCTTTATTCCCTATCGAATGCAATGCCTGCAAATAAAAAGACAGTATTCACACTGTGTCCGCCTTTGGCCTGATGATGGATTTCTTTTCTTGTTGGAATGGTCCACGGCCTTAGAGGATTTAGCCTCTGGAGGGACAAAGGTGGCTCATAACTTGCTTACATAACTGGGTGATGATTCAGAGAAGAGGTGTAAAAAGGTGCGGTCATGGGTTGGGTTCTGATTCATTTTAGTACTTAATTAGGGCAGAAATTGTGGCCCTGTGTGAACATCTGACACAACCCTCTAACCCTGTCTGGGGCCACAACTGAGAGGCAATTGTTTCTTTATCCTTTTACAGAAACATAGAAAGAAATAAGCAAGGTTTTGAAATAAAGGAGCTTTAAGCAGAGGATTTTTAGACATGGTTTTTTGCCTTGTGTCCTATCTTTCCTGAAGTAGCACACAGATTTTGGCCCATCTTGCTTAGGAAAAACAGACACTGATCACAGTTCATTAATCCCACTTGCTTCCTATAAGAAGAGTCACTAGATGATTGTGTCAGGGGGTGTGAGGATTTGTAAAGGGTCTATAAAATAACATGTATTAAATACTAAAATGCAATATTCACTATGAAAAATAGTAGGTAAATTATTTATATTAGTCAAAGTGCAAAGAAAATACTGAACACTTAGAGAAAGCACCTCAAATGCTAGAACTTGAGGAAAGTGGGTTTAATTTAACGTGGATGAAGCATTGGAGAGAAACTTCAGGAAATTCTGAAAAGGACTACTGTGTATTTATAGTTTGTCAAATTCAATTCAAAGATTTATGAAATTTTCCTCCACATAAGAACTATGTAGTTTTACCACCAATCTTGGGCTTCTTTGCTATGATTAGGACAAGGATAGAAAATTCATGGCCTACAGGCCAAAGCCTGCCTTAGAGATGTATTGTTTACTTTCGAAAATTTGAATAATTTCTAGTAAGACAGACATACTGCACCTCACCTTGTGGCTTTATACCTTGCTGATTCCCACATCTCTTGCCCACTTGGGCCTGAAGCTGTATATTTTTGGCCCTAGATTACATTACTTCCTTCAGGACTCAGAAATGTTAAAAGCAATGAAAGAGAGCTAGGAGGCTGGGTGCGGTGGCTCATGCCTGTAATCCTAGCACTGTGGGAGGTTGAGCCAGGAAGATTGCTTGAGGTCAGGAGTTCAAGACCTACCTGAGCAAGAGCAGACCCTGTCTGTACAAAAAAAAGAAAAATTAGCTGGGCATGGTGGCACACACCTGTAGTCCCACCTACTCTGGCGGCTGAGGCAGGAGAATCGCTTGAGCTCAGGAGTTTGAGGTTGCTGTGAACGATGATGATGCCACTGCACTCTAGCCAGGGTGACAGAGCAAGACTCTGTCTGCAAAAAAAAAGAGTTGTACTCAAGACATTAGGAGAATGGAATTTCCACTTATTATTAAGAGCAAAAACAGGAAAAGGAACACATGTGAGGGGTGGGACCATGAGTTCGGTTTTGGATGTGTTAAATTTGAGATGCCTGTCAGTTCTCCATATGGTGATACCAAGCAGGAAGTTGATTATGTGAGTCCAGAGTTCAAAGAAGAGGCCTTGGCTATAGATAGAAATTTGGAATTATCTGCGTGTAGGTGGCATTTAAAGTCAGAGGACTGAGTGAGATCACCTGAAGAGTGAGTAATGAAGGGCAGATCTGAGGATTGAGCACTTTGGCACTCTCAAGGGTAGAAGTCTGGGCTATGAAGAGGAACCAGCAAGGATACGACAAGGGAACGACCAGGAAATAGGAAGACAGGAAAGAGCCAAGCAAAGAAAGCGTTTTAAGAAGGCAGGAGCTGCTGATAACGGAGGGAGGTGGGAACTGAGAAATAACCATTAGTTGGCAACACGGAACTCTCTGTTCATCTATGACTGGGAGGGCACACAAGCCTAACTGGAATTAACTCAGGAAATATCAGGAGAAGAAATAGACAGGAATTGTAGCCCACTATTTTGAGGCTTTTTGCTATGAAAGGAGCAGAGAAATCAGGTAGTACCTAGAGGTTCATGCATGGTCAAGGTTAAGATTTTATTTTTAAAGACAAAATTGATCCAGTTAGAGAGGGAAATATCGATGCTACAGAAAAGACGCACTTCAGGAAGGTTGCTCTTGAGTAGAAGAGGAGATCCATTTTACATGTGGGATTCTCCTTAGACAGGGACAGAGACGATCTAGTCAATGTAACAGCGGGAAGGCAGGATGGGGAGGCAGAGAGGGAAGAAACTTTGTGTATTTGGTGGTGAAAGCCTGAGGAAATTCCTTCTAATTGCCTCACTTTTCTTAGTAAAGAGCAAGGTCATTAAAATGAAAAGAGAGAGAGAGAGAGAGAGAGAGAGAGAGAGAGAGAGAGAAAAGGAGGCAGTGCTGTAGGTTTCAAGAAAAAAGAAAGATGCAAAATAGTCATCCAGGAGAATAACAGAGGAAAGTGACTCCTCAAAGGCAGTAAAATTCCCTGGCAACAGTCAGGGGCCACTTGAGGTTGACAGTCAGGAATCACAGTGAGGTCTGTGAAGTGCGTATTCTTCCAGCCACCTTTAACAGTTCAGGGACAGGAAGGTGTAGGTGAAAGTTTAGATTTAACTAAAACAAGTAAATTTGATGATAGAAGAAAAGCTAAAGGGAATTGGGATGTACACAAGGTAATGATTATCATGTTGAACTGTTAAGTCTTAATTGAGGAAAGAGGTAAATTACGACATGAGGAGTTGAGGAATAAATGCTTTGGTCAATAGACAGGTGATCCTCCTGGGGCTGGAAAATGATCAGAGTGAGATGGGGAAATAGGAGGTGTAGTGTCTGAAATTGACATCATGAAGGGGGTGCAGTTATTGATAATAATAAGGTCTTGCATGTGGCCATAAGAACAGGAAGCTGGAGTGATATGGAGGACAGACTCACAGAAGGAGAGGTGTTAAGAGACTGAGAGGTTGGAGTATTGTAAGGATTTTCTCAATGATATTGAAATCACCGAGATTTAGGAGAAGAGTATTGTTGGAGAGAGTGACAGTGGGTCGGGCATGAGAATCTTCAAGGAATGATGGGAGGTAACTATGGAGTCTGTAGATGATTGACACATGGACGGGACATGGGGTGACCCATGGCTGAGCATCAAAAGAAGCAAGGATGTTTAGGGAGAGGGAAAGGAGGGTGATCTGAAACTGGCAGTGAGTACTCATGGCTGCAGGAAGATCAGGTTTCATTTAGAATAAAGAGGTGAAGGTAACATAGAGCAGACCTCGAGGATGTAGGAAATTTTGCTGTTGACAGGCAGTAAGTTTCAGAGGACAGTGGAAGAGTCTGTATTGTGGGGAAGGGTATGAGATTGTGTCATACAAGGGGAAGGACAGAGCTGTATGAGGATGTGATTCACAACGATGAGCAGTGACTAGGGCTTCTTTGGTGACTAAGACAGCATGGCGTAGTTTTCAACTGATGAAAAATTTCCAAGATGATTTACTGAATTTTGAGTATAGAGTAAATGGGAGAACGTGGCTTATGCATATGCGAAAGCAGTTTTAGTAATTTACCACCATGATCAGTAGGTGGTGGTGTTGGCTCAAGATAGTTTAGTTGCGATTTGCTGTTCAGCTCAGGGTGGAGAAGGGAGGAGAAGGGTATCACAGATGGGGTATGATGAGGAAAAGGGAGTGTGTCTTCCACTTGGTAAAATGTAAAGGATGCTGGTAGATTTAGGAGATGTCTCTTTCTGAATTAGTTATTATTATACAAAATGAATGTTTGGTAGAATAGAAATACAAGCACTAATTCTCAGAAAGAACAGGGACTTTTTAAAAATCTTGAGCATAGAGATCATTATGGAAATATATAAAGTACAAATACTGATGCTTTTACTATTTTTTCTTTTGGATTAAAAAAATACCACACAGACATAGAAGACACAGAAGAAAGGAAATCAGTATGTCAAAGAGAAATCTGTACCCCATGTTTGTCGTAGCACTATTCATAATAGCCAAGATATGAAATCAACCTAAATGTGCGTAATGGATGAATGGGTAAAGAAACTGTGGTATATATACACAATGGAATATTATTCAGCCATAAAAAA
>NW_012152507.1:1075070-1083613 GCF_000956105.1 Propithecus coquereli
AATCTACATTTTACAAGCTCAGAGTCGAATCTGTGCTTGCATCTCTTATTGGCAACTAGTGTGCACCTGTGCTCCTGAAAAAGCTTTTAAACAGAACTACTGTAAATGTTCATAGAGTTGCAGTAGGGTAGGAAAACAGCATGAAATCCCGTTAATGCACAATCCTAGCTACTTAACAAATCATGAACAGGCTCAGTAAAGAGACATCTTTTTGATGACCAGGCCAACTTTTACCACTTCCTCAAAACCCCTCAATCTTCTTCACCCCTTTTATTCTCAGTGTGTTACTCTGCGTCCTACTTTGTCAAGAAAATGGAGGTGATCATCCCTAGTGCTTCACTGTGATTCTTGAATTTCTGAATTTTCTACAAATCTTTCCTGAAATTTACTCAATAACTGGGTGAGATTTTAACTCCCTGGAATGATTCATTTTTGGTTTGAAATTTCTAGATTATTATGATTGATCCAGGCTGCTTCCAACTCTTTTTATTACAGTGATAAAAAAAACAACTTATATAACCAACCTGGACTTGATGTCCAAAAATCCCTTGTGCAGAATCACATATCGAACTGTTACTTCCCATGTGAGTTGGATACATGTGTGATGAGCATCTCAATCTAACAATATTCAAAATCAAGCTCCTGATCTTCCCTCACGAGTCACCTTCTCCTGCAGATTTTGCCACCTCGGTTTCAGACATCCCTTTTCTCCAGTTGCTCAGGCCAATCACTTTAGTGTCATCCTGAACTCTGTTGTTTTTCTGACAACCCACATCTGTCCATCTGCAAAACCTGATAGCTCTACCTTTGAAATATATCTAGAAGACCAGCTCTCACCACCTAGTCTACCCTGTCTCTGGCCCAAGCCACTCAGCTCTCATCTGGATTGTTTGAACAGTCTCACTCTCTTCTGCCTATAACCTCTGCAGTCTGTTCTCAGCACAGGAGCCAGAGTCATCCTGAAAAAATTAAGGAAAGTAATGTCGTTTATCTGCTCAAAACCTTCCAATGGCTTCCCGTCTCACGCACAGTAAAAGACAGCTTCTTCCTCTTACCTCTAAGAGCGTGTATGAACTGACGCCTTCACCTCTCTAACCTTCATCACCTTCTACTCTCTCCCTTATTCTCTCTGCACCAGCCTCATGGCTTCCTTACTAGTCCTGGAACACGCAATTTATGTTACGTTAAAATCTTTGCGTTTGTTTCCTCACTTTGCTAGTGCCCTTCATTTCCTTCAAAAATTATAATATCCCTGGCCGCTTTGTTTAAAATTTCAATTTTTTCAATGCCTAATACTTTATATCTCCCTTCCTTACTTTTTCTTTTTGGTACTTAACATTATTCACATGCCATATATTTTATTTCCTTGCATGTTTATTCAGTCTTCCCTTCTAGAAGATCCGTGAGGACAGGATATTTGTCTGTTTTGTTTAGTACTATATCCCCAGCACCTAGAATAACGTCTGGCACATAATAGGTGTTCAGTACTTACTTGGTGGATATTGATTAAGTGATTTTTCTTTTGAAATGTTAACATAGATAATTCCTGTCAGAACTGGTGCTGATTTCTGGGAAAAACCCTCATTAAAGTAAGGGAATAAAAACATTTTCTGCATTTGAGGCATTTGGACTATTTATTTCAACCAAAAAAACATTTAGTGAGGGCATGGGGTGCTGGGATATAGAGTGGGGAAAACATAAAATCATGCTTTCGTGAAGTGAAACATTAAGGTGAAACTAGAACTTCTGTTCGGAAGAGCTAACGATAAATAAATAAAGGCAGAATATAATGCATCATGTGAGGATAAGTGCTGTGAAAAAGAAAACAGTGGATAAAGGGAAAACCAGTCATGGGTGTGGATGTGTAATTTTAAACTGAGGACCAGGGAAGGCCTCTCAGAGGAAGTGACATTTGAAAAGAGACCTAAGCAGAGGGAGAGAAGGGGCCAAGTGGATATTTGCAGGAGAAACATTCCAGACAGAGAAAACCTCACATACAAAGGCAAGGCTGTGCCTGGGTGTGGGGACAACCGTGACAGGGCCAGGGGGGCCAGGATGGAAGTTGCAGTGAGCCTGGGGTGCAGGGGAAGGAGTCCAGGGGAGGCCAAGGGCATCCAGGGCTCAGGTCAGTTGAATTCTTATAGACCGGAGTAAAGCGTTCGGAGTATACTTGGAGTGAGCTGGGGAGCCACCGGAGGGCTCTGAGCAGGTAAGGGTCATGATCTGACTTGCATTTTAGAAGGATCTCTCAGGCTTCTAAGTAAGCAATAGGCTGGGGGAGCCCAGCAGCAGCAGCAGTGAGGCCAGTTAGGAAGCCAAAGGCCGTCATCAAGCAGGAGCTGAGGGTATCAGAGGAAGTGTAAAAAGTAGTAAGGTTTTAGAAATATATATATATATATACACACACACACACATATATATGTATATATATAC
This sequence comes from Propithecus coquereli, assembly GCF_000956105.1. Lineage (NCBI taxonomy): Eukaryota > Metazoa > Chordata > Mammalia > Primates > Indriidae > Propithecus > Propithecus coquereli. Next base: position 1,077,504 of record NW_012152507.1, read on the forward strand.
ACATACATATATTGGTGGGGACAGGGTCTCGATCTGTTACCTGGGCTAGAGTGCGGTGACATCATCACAGCTCACTACATCCTCAAACTCCTGGAGGTTGGTTGTGTGAATCTGGAGTTCAGGGGAGAGATTAGGGCCAAAAGATAGAAACTTGGGAGGTCTCAATAGGCAGTACTGAAAGCCACGGGGTTGGATAAAGTTTCCAGAGAGTGAATATAAGGGAGAACATATCTGAAGAGCTGTCAAAGAGGTATTCAGGGGACTGAAGACTCGCATTCATGGAAGGATCATCGTGCTGATGTCGAGGTGCCTGGAGAGGCTGACGGTGGGCCAAGAGCAAACATCTTCAAGCACAGACGGAGAGGGATCTGGAGAGCTGGCGGGGACTGCAGCAAGAGGGGCAGAGGGTGGCACTGACAAAGGCGTGAGCTTCAAAGGAGTTGGGAGTTTTAGGGAAGAGGAGCAGCATGGCCTGGAAGTGGCGAGGAAGGGCACGGAGAACAGCTACCACTTCTGAACCCAGTTGTAGGAGACACGTCATCCCCTGAGGGGACACTAGGAGAAGCAGTGTCCTGGGGGAGAGCCAGGTTAGAGTTCCAGCAAGAAGAGATTGAGCACATGGAAGATTTTGTTGATTACAGATGTGAGTCCAGAGGGAACAGAGGGAAGAGGCCCTGGTGGCACAGGGAAGATTATTGTGGGAATAACAGAGCCACATGGAGATGAGTATTGGGGCGAGGAGGCGTGCTCGGCCTTCTTGAGGTTCCTGAGGAACACAGGGATGGAGAAAAGGCTGGATTATTTCTGGTGGATTCTTGGGCTGGCAGAGGTGAGGAGGCTGTGAGTCACCGAAGAGGGAAGTCCGGGCTTGTGCCTATGGCAAGCAGAGCTCTGTGGGCTCATGGTTCAGTCATTCTGATGGTGGCTTTGAGCCTAATGCAGATGTGGTGGCACCAGGGGCCCAGCCCATAGGGACTGTCACACAGTCGATTTATACAATGGAGCCTCAGTAGTAAAGGGCAGACGGAAGTTCTTTATGGCTTTCCACTAGCACGGAAAAATGAGTTTCCTTCATCTAAAAGGATAAGAGAAATGTTTTCCTTGGTGTTCTTTAATTCATCACTCACAAGAACACACCTATCACTCTACATAACTGGAAGGGAGGATCAGATTGATGTCTCTTTAATAAGAAAATGACTGGTCCACAAAGTACCTAATTAAGGCTAACTTTAAATTTTAAAAATATACTTAAGATTCTTGGTTGTGTTGGCTTAGAATCTGAGAGACAAATAGTTCTGAGTCGGCTTAGTAACAGTTTCATTTCGAGGGAGATCACTTTTCATGGAAAATATTCACCTGGTTTAGTGAAATATTTTTTTTAAGAGACAGGGTCTCGCTATGTTGCCCAGGCTGGAGTGGAGTGGCTATTCACAGGCACAATCATGGTGCGGCCTTGAACTCCTGGCCTCAACGGATACTCCCGCCTCAGCCTCCTGAGTAGCTGGGACCACAGGCATGGCTTATTAAAATAGAGGAGTCCCTCCCAGGGGCTGGCCTTGAAGTATGTCTCCTAACACAGGGAGATTAGGCTGCTGAATGCCCTCGCCACAGGGCACGGATGCTGATAGAATCATCTGGTGGTTTTCTTTCTATTGCTTCTGCTAAGAAAACATTAGTGATAAATTGAGGAATGTAAGGCTGTGAACACCTTTTTCTCAGGGAGAGTGACATTTAGGAGGGGGGAAAAAGAGGAAACCACTTGAGAGTAAAAGGACAATGAGCAGTACTTCTCTCCCTCTTTCCCAATCAGAAATTGCTTCGATCTTCCTTTTCCCTCATGACTCAAAAAAATAAAGCGATACAAAATCCAGTCTGTTCCTATGCCTTGAGGCATGACTGCAACCGAACCATTAGGGGATGCAAATTGAATCCTCTCTGACTAAAATTCAGCGTACAGCACACTGTTCGGGCCACATGTAAAAGCCAACCATTCACAAAGGGCCTTCCCTTCGCATGTTGGTGGGCAGTCTCTGCTCAAGCACGGAGGGAAGTTTGACTTACAGGGATATTAAAAATAAAGTAATACTCTAAAAATTTTCCTTAAGTTAACAGATAATAAACCAAGATTGAAATCAGTTTTAGTCACTGAATTTTAAATTTCATTAACTTGATACTTTATGAAAAACAGTGTTGGTGGTGGGGAATAGATCACTTGTTTCTAGCCTCATTGTACTGGAGCCAGGACTTAAACTATTCTTGGGCAGATTTTTCCTGCCTGCATTCAATTCATGGGTAGGATTCAGGCATTCACTTACAGTAAGCTCCCATGACTGCTTTAAAAAGCCAATGGCAATAGTATGACAGTTCCTCAAAAAAAAAACTAAAATCACCGTATGATCCAGAAATTCCACTCCTAGGTATATACTCAAGAGAAATGAGAGAAGGGTTTCAGAGATATTTGTGATATTTGTACACCCATGTTCATAGAAGTATATTCACAATAGCCAAAAGGTGGAATCAACCCAAGTATCCATCGAGTGAATGGATAAGCAAAATGTGATATATACATATAATGAAATATTATTTAGCTCTAAAAAGGAGTGAAATTCTGACACATGCTACAACATGGATGAACTTTAATGACATTAGGCTAACTGAAATAAGCCAGTCACAAAAGGGCAAATACTGTATTATTCCACTTACATGAGGTACCTAGAGTAGCCAAATTCATAGACATCGAAAGTAGAATGGTGGCTTCCAGAAGGTGAGGGGAAGGGAAATGGGAAGTTAGTATTTCATGGGTGTAGCATCTCAGTTTGGGATGATGAAAAAGGTCTAGAGAGAGTAGTGATGGTTGAACAACAATATGAATGTACACTTAAAAATATTAAAGATGGTAAATTTTGTTATGTGTATTTTAGCACAATTTTTAATAACAGTTAATGGCTCTATGGATTGACCTAGTCTAGGCATTTTATATAAATGAAATTATACTATATGTGGTCTTTGGTGACTGGCTTCTTTTAGTTACCATAATGTTTTCAAGATTCATTCACGTCGTATCATGTGTCAGAATTCCTTCCTTTTTAAGTCTGGAATATGCCACTGTACAGATATACCACATTTTTCCAGGAGCTGGAAAAAGGAGTTAAGGGAGAGTGACTGCTAATAGATATGGGTTTTCTTTATGGAGTGATGAAAATGTTCTAAAAATAGATTGTTGTGACAGTTGAACCACTCTGTGAATACACTGAAACTCACTGAATTGCACACTTTGCAAATGTACATTTTATGGTGTGTCAATTATCTCAATCAAAGTATTATTAAAAACTGGAAAAAATCAACTAATGACATCTTAGATTCATTAACAAAAGTATGGTGTCCATGACAAATGTAGCAAAAGTGCACACATTTAGAGTCAAAAGACCTGAGCTGAATTATTGGCACTGCGCTTAATAGTTCAACTTTGGTTAAGTATTCATTTTTTTCCAGACCTCACACTTATGATCTGGAGATGGCATGGAGAGATTCAGTTCTTTTAGCACCTTCTCTTACACATCTTGTGCTTTGCCATGTCACCAGCTGCCTCTAAGTAGGGAAGCAACAGCTGCAGGTGAATCTGGAACAGATGTCAAGCTGGAATTTCATTCCAGCAATTACTATCTTCACAAAGTCTTTGATTTCTGTTAAAAAGCTTTCTGGCCTACTCTCCTTTACATTGATATAACTGAAGTTAAGCAGGCCTCAATTGTGCTCCAGTGATTATCAAGGGGACACAAATGTCCCAGCCAGTACTGGAGGGGAAAGGCAGGATTTCTGTCTATGCGTATCTAAGGAAAATGCAAAATTCATGCAAAATGTTGCTATTTTGCACATATTGACTTTTACAGAAATTTTCTCTTTTTCCCCATCCTAGTCTTCTAAGCCCTGAAATATTTCACTAGAGGGTCCCCTATCAGTTCCCCTTGATTTTGGGGATTTGCAATTTATTTCTTATGTCACACCAAGTTTGGAGAAATGTTTTGACCTTTCTTTCTGATCATCTCTTTCTGATCATCTTCTCGATCTCTACAGACCCAAGGAGACTTAGTCTTTAAGTTATTATCATTTGCTTGGCCCTTCCTTGAATCTGCTCTCTAAAGGCAGAAAAGTGCTGCTCAACCAATTCTCTAGTTTCCTCACCAATATTTTACATACTACATGAGATACTATTACTAAAAATGGATTGGTGAAAGGGTAAGTGATTTTCTACTCTCTGAACTTTTTAGGGGAAGTATACACGCATTTCCAATTTGTTCCACTCGGGAGAAAGAAGGAGTATGTGTTCAGAGGATAAGCCTCCATGAGGCATCGTGATTGAAGGGATGACTTACCAAACACCCAGTCTCAAAGCGAGATTGAGCTACCCATCCCTGCTAAAGAGCCAAAAAATTCACTAACTAATTAAACTCAAAATTGAAGATGGGGGATATTATTATTACTATTATTATATTTGAAAATGCTGAGTTGATAAGAAATGTAGTGCCCCTAGCACAGTAGAAGGCAGAAGAGTAAAAAAAAATAGGAATGTTGGCCGGGTGCAGTGGCTCATGCCTGTCCTAGCACTCTGGGAGGCCAAGGCAGGAGGACTGCTTGAGGCCAGGAGTTCGAGATAAGCCTGGGCAAAAGTGAGAGCCCGTCTCTACAAAAAAATAGAATAATTAGCCAGGCATGGTGGCACTGGCCTGTAGGTCCAGCTACGTGGGAAGGTGAGGCAGGAGGATTGCTTGAGCCCAGGAGTTTGAGGTTGCACAGTGAGCTATGATGATGCCACTACATTGTAGCCCAGGTGACACAGTGAGATCCTGTCTTAAAAAAAAAAAAAAAACAAAAAAACACCAAGAATAGGAATGTTCAGTGAGAAGGTTCATCTTTGAGTTTTGAGGAATTTACTGACAGCAAAAAGAGATACTTTAGGGAGGAAAGATCAGAAGTTTTAGACCCTTTAATGTGAGAAACTTCAAATGTGTTGAATTATCAACACCTCAAACTTGCCGGGACCAGTGCCTCAAAATATTTATTTCTTTATGAAAACTCCTTGAAATATTATTTTGAAAAATCCTGTCCATTCAGGTATATTTACAAAGGTGAATAATATTTCAATACATTTATAAAAGCCAAATGCTTGGCCTATGGCCTCACTGGAGGTGGATGTTCTCGTGTCCAACCAAAGAAAAATATCCATCTTACTTAGAAAAGGAATCTTTCATTTTAGGCTCTCTGGAAAAGTTCAAAATAGAGAAATATTATTTTCCTTAGAAATTCTAATAAATAATTCAGACCAGCTGTAAATCTCAATAAAAACAAAACTTAGTTCTTTTTCAGTGAGTCTCAGTCCTCTACAATGGAATATAGTTGTTCTTTGGCTGTTTCACAACTAATCACTTTCTGGAAGTGGCCTCTGATTTTCTTTTCTTTTTTATTCTCATTATTGTGGTTCTGCTGGATTTTATACCACACCTGACTCCAAGGGCGGACATGTGACCTAAGTCTGGCCAATCAAAACACTGCCCCCCTATGGGGATAGTGATTGGTTGAAGGATGAGCACATGACCCACATAAGACCAATTAGAGACAAGGAGGTTTTAGCTTCAGGACACTGGTGTCAGCTAGTATATTTTAAAATGAGTTATCATTGTAGGTAACTGGGGCTTAATCTAGCTTTGAAATCCTGAGAGCAAATGTAGGACACTGACTCAGAATTATCCCACCCTTGGGGCAAGGGAACTGAGGAGTCATACCCTGACTCCCATCAGTCACTGACTGAGTGTTACTGGTGGTCGTGGTGATGGTGAGGTCATTAATTCCCTTGAATTTTGGGCTCAGGTGGTCAGGGAAAGCCCTCAGGCAAAGAAATGCATTTGGAAGTTGGTCTTGCGTGCACCAAAATTGTAAAGGCAAGGGGGATATGGGTGGGGCACTGACAGCATCTGTTACAATAAATGATCTTAGTACAATATATCTTCCTCCATTCTACAGCAAACAGTAAATGTTAGTTACCAACCATATTTATTCACTCAACAAATATCTATTGTACTATGCACAATGGTACATTCGTTGTGCTAGATGCT
>NW_012152507.1:1085203-1087841 GCF_000956105.1 Propithecus coquereli
CCTGGCTAATTTTTCTATTGTTTTGGTAGAGATGGAGTTACTTAGGCTTGAACTCCTGACCTCAAGCACTCCTCTCACCTTGGCCTCCCAAAGTGTTAGGATTACAGGCATAAACCACAGCTAGGGCAAGTGACATTTTTTTTGTAGTGACCTTTGTACCCTTCCATGATCCCTGCTCCTCCCACCCTCCTGCCCTTGTGGAAGCTTCATGAACTGAAGTTAATACTTATTGTTTTCCCCGTTTTTACATTTTTACTATATATGTTTGTACATAGTAAACAAATATACATAAACAATATAATCTGGTTTTGTAAATTTTTAAGCTTTAGATTAATAGTATTCTTTCTATATTATTCTACAATTTGGTTGTTTACTCAATATTAAGTTTCCTAGCCTTATTTATGTAGCTATACGGGGTTGTGCTTGCATTTAATGTTTTAATATGCATACTCAGCTGAACGTCTTTCCAGTCATCCAGCCATTCACTGTCTCTGTACTCCTCAGCGAGACAAAGACCCTGGCCTGCTTTGACTGCACACTGAAAACCCTCCTGCATCTTTCATGTTCTTGTTGTCTGGAATCTAATTTCAATTTATTAATACATACTGCTTTTATTATTAATTTTATTGATTTATGTGTTCACTGTTGTTACATCCTGTATATCCCTCTGGATCTTATTTATTTATTTATTTTATTGCTGAATTACCCCCTTTTGCAGTTGTTTTAAATAAGCCTGAAGTTTCAGTTTCTATGGATTTTTTGACTGGAAATCCAAACCACATTTTTTACAAAATGGGACTATATTATAAATGCAGTATTAAAACTTGCTGTTTTTGCTTAATGATACGTATAGCTCCACGTGTTTATTTCTAAAATCCATTCAGTTTCATAATTTAATTCACTCCTCTATTGATGAATATTTAAATTGTTTCTAAATATTTGCTGATAAAAATAACATTACAGTGAACAGCCTTGAAAATATGGATCTTTGTGCATTTGACTGGCTCCTGTCTGGTTCAATTCCTGATCATGGCATTTCAGAGTCAAAGTGATACACATTTCAAATTTTGACACATATTGCTAAGCTTCCCTTGGAGAAATTGTTACACCTCTACCAACATTGTGGGCTTTCCCCCTTTCCCAACACTTCATCCAATGTGGCTTATCAGTCTTCCAAAATTTTTGAGCAACTTTTCTTTAATTGTTAATAGGATACACTTGGATCCATTTTACCTTGTAGCCTTCAGACATTCTCTTCCTTCTGCCCAGAATATGTCTATTTTTTCTGGACTTTCAGGCCTCCTCTTAAGCATCCTTCAGAGAAGTCTTGCCCGGTCTCCAGACTAGGTTATGTCCTCCTGTTACAAGTTTTGAGAACATCCTCCACTTCTTGACATGCAGCCTAACTGTTGACATAATAATCCATATGATCATTTATCTTACGCTTGTTTCTTTTGCAAGAGAGTGAGGCCCATGTGGGCAGGAATGTTGTCTCTCTCATTCAAAAGATACTAACATCTAGGACAGATGCTCTATAAAGCCCCTATTTTGAATGAATGAATTAGATATGACGTAGCCATTGGATTGCGTTAGAATATTTTGTATCATGTTGAGAAAAGATTCAAACTGTTTCAGTTTTTATTACTAAACCTTTCCACATCCAGCCTGCTTCTGAGACAGCAATAACAATAAGCAACTGGTTCTTTTAATTCCCAGTGCTGACATAATTTTCTCTTTTACCTGACATGCTGCTGACATATAATTCGATGATACGCATTTGTTGAAAACCTAGTATATGCTGGGTATTGAGAATACAAAGCTGAATAAGATGTGATCCTTGTCCCTAAGAAGTTCTTCACCTAAGGTGGAGAAAAAGGCTTATCGACAAGTTGAGTAAAACATGCTATTGAAGTTGATGGAGAGAGGGCACAGAGGGAACACAGGATTTCAACCTGAGGGAAATGGCCCTCAACTATCTTGAAAGACAAGTGAAAGCCTTTTTCCCAGCGAAGGGAAGGGCAGGAATACAGGCATGGAAGTCTGTTGAAGGTTAGGGTAGCCACCACAATGAGAGAGAAGATTGAAGAGTTAAGTACAAAAACAGGCCAGACCTTAGCGAACCCAGTGGGCCATGATGAACAGTTTAGACTTTGTTTTTTAGGCAATGGTGACCCATATTTCTTCAGAAAGATGGTAAAATGATTCATAATTTTAAAAAGTAGTTAAAAATATTTTGCTTAAAGTAAAAAACCTAGCAGATGTTTTAATACATGCTAATGTGATACAATGCTGACTGCCTTTGTGATCCTGTCTTTTTATAACATTTTCAATGCAATCTATTAGGAAAATGTATTCTTTTTTTTAGGAAAATGTATTTCTGATTTTATTATATTAGTCATCAAGAATTCAATTCAATGCTCTTCATCATTTGTTTATTGAACACCTGTTATTCAACAAAGGTTATAAGTCATTATAGGAAGGTTTATAAAAATTCTAGTTTGGGGGCTGTTTAAACTTATGGGGCATTGGGTTCTGGGCTGAGAAAGATTCAAAGCTCAATTAACACTCAGGGTTTGGAAAAACTCAAGGGGAGTAGGTAACCTCTGATTTCTTAAGAAATATTATTGGTGCTGCATTT
>NW_012152507.1:1089051-1089515 GCF_000956105.1 Propithecus coquereli
CCACAGACATCCTCAAAACACATTAGATATTATTTATTGTAACACACACTGAAACTAGCTACATTGTATGAGATAGTACTTTGATTCCACCCTATACTGGGAAGCAATTGTACCTAATTGTCTTACTGCATCCACTCCATCAATCTAAGCCACCATCACTGCCTGCCTGGACCAGTGCCAATGTCTCCTGCTGGCTTCCTCATCCTTGCCCTTCCTACCCTTCATTCTCTACACAGAAGCCAAAGTTATCCTGTTAAAAATATGTTTCCGGCAAGAATCTGATTAAAGTTTGATGTTTCATCTCTGTAAATAAGAATCTAATTAACTACCTATAATTTTTGGAGGGGGCAATTGGAATAAAATTGCTCTAAGGTGCTTCTACTTTTTGGAAGAAGGGTAAATATATTGATTAACTTTAAACTTTTCTAAGTTGTTGAATATCCATGATAAGATTTCAAGGATTA
>NW_012152507.1:1090446-1129913 GCF_000956105.1 Propithecus coquereli
ATTCTGTTGCTTGCAATGTTAAGCATATGGGTTTTGTAATTTTAAAGAAAAACGTAAAGAGATTATTTTGAAAAGTTGATGGTTTATGTTTCCTTTTGGAGAAAAATTTAACAGATTATTTTAGAATTTGAAGACATTTGTTACTTTAGAATGTATAGTCTCTTTTTCTTTTTTGCTCTTTTTTTTAGAGCCAAGAAGTTACAAGTCATAGTCTTTTCTTTTTCAGAAACTTTTATATGAGAAGGAATCCATGATCAAATGATGTCAGGTATTCTAGACTTTTGTTTCATACGTGTGAATTATATGTCTACATTATTAAGATGATTATTAAATATGAGGCATTTAAAAAGGAAGAAGACCAGAGCAGGGGAAGAGGAGAAGGAATAGTTAACCTGATTGGTGAAGAGCTTTTTGTTTGTAAGCATCAATTACCTAAACCCAACTAATTGTAAGTCTCAATTAATCAAAAATTTATTCTTAATACTGTTTATGTTACTTTTAGATGTCAAATTTTAAGAAAATTTATGGGCATTTATAATTCTGTTAAAAATTTCGTATGGCAGTCACCACTCAAACAGTCATCAATTATAAAAACAGATTTAGAAGGGATTGTATGATCTAATTAAAATTCCTCAGTTTACTGGGTCTAAGAGGGAATGTAGTATATTTAGTTCAGAAGATATTCAAACATTTCTGGTCCTTCCCACCAGGAAGCACAACCATAACTGAGGAGGATGCAATATAGAGACAGTCTTCAAGACTAGAAAAAAAGGCATGTAGAGTTACTCTGCCTTCATTACAATTGCTGGAAGTTGGGATATCTTCTAAAAGCACCTTTAACAGTAAAAATCAAAACAAATCTTGGCCAGAAAAAACAATTAATTACTACATTCCATGATAGAATCTTCTAATTAACTAAGATTTTGTCCCACCTGATCACAGATTCAAAAGGATTGTATGCATTCATGTAATTCAAACCTCTGGCGTCAAGAAAGGTTGCCCGTAATCGCTTGTTGAAGTCACAATGATTTTCAAATTGTCATTCTCAACTCTGGATACATATAAAATCATCTGAAAAACTTTTTAAAATACCAATATCCTGGGTGTTGCTTATACAGATATTATTTATGTTTCATGTTCTTTACTGTGTGAATGTTTTATTTCATAATAAAATGTCTTTGTAATGAAAAAATGAGACATATTGCAACATACACAGATTAATTTATAATTATTTTTCTCACTTTGTCTTTTTACAACTGAACCTTTGATTTACTCCCCTAAGCTGTTTTCTTCCTCAGGTATTTTTCCTTTCAATAAATGGGATGTTCATATATCCCATTGCTTGGGTCAAAATCATGGAGTCATCATTTAGATCTCTCTTCTATTAGCAAATCCTAGACTTCTACTTTCTAAATGTGTGTTGAAAGTGACCATTTCTCACTACCTGCATTGATAATATCCTAATCCAAGCTGTCTTCATCTCTTGTCTTGAATATAGCTATAGACTTTCAAATGGTTTCCCTTTTCCCAGCTCTATCTTCTATAGGCCATTCTCAACACAATGACAAGACTGATCTTTTAGAACCAAAACTTTAACACTTTGACTTTCCCGCTCTCAGTCCTCTAATGGCTTCCTGTCATATTGGGATCCAATCCATTCATTACCATGGTTTGCAAGATTCTACATATTCTATCCCTTGGCAACCTCTCTGAGCTCATGCCCAACAGGTGTCTCTTCCACCTCCTAGTCTTCCACCATGCTCTAGTCCAGGGGTGGGGAACATTTTCATGCTGGAAGGGGGCATTAATTTAGCTGTAATCAAATGAGGCCACATTCAAGAAACTTCAGTTAGATATACTTTAAAAACGTACATTATTTGGTAAAAATCTAACTACTATGTACTTAATAATTTAAAAAATGAAAACTATTAATTTTAAACAACTAAACTTTTAATTACTTTGTTGTGTCTGCTTTTTGATGGGAAACATTTGAATGTTTGATTGTAGCATGGAGGTCTGCAATTTCAGTTGATCTTATAGATGGGTATCTGTCATTTGTGACCTTAAGGGCATCTTGATTTGGGTTAGGTAGAGGAATGTAGAATGTAGCAAAAAGTAGTTGAAAAGCCAGAAAGCATTTTTTTTTTTGGCATATTGCTGAAGGCATGGGTATTGTACTGCATTTTTCCATATTTCAGTGATCTTTTTTAGCATCAAACAATGACTTTAAAATGTCATCTACTGAGAGCTCAATCAATGTCATCTGTAGTTCTCTAGGTGCTTTGGTGATATGAACTAGATGAGGCTGAAATGCTAATTTGAGTGTGATGTCGTGATTCTCAAAGTCAGTGAACTTTTCACTGTGAACCTCTCCAATTAATAAGTCTATAACAGCTGCATATTCTTCAAATGATTCATGTAAATCATTGTGCTCATCAATGACCTTTGCTTACTGGAGAAAAGGTTAATCTGAAATTTCCTTTCGAAAAAGAAGTGTTTTGAAAAAAGGTAGCTTTCTTAGAAATGGTTGGATTTTTTGGCCACATATCATATATAGACTTAGTTTTACCTTGCAAAGAAATACTCAAATCATTTTGATTTGACATGATATCACACAGAAATACTGCATTCCTATAGAAATCTTCTTTCAATAATTCACATTGCTGATTCTGTTCTCTATAAAATTTATCTGTTCTTGCAGAGATAAAATTTTGACTAACACCTGTCCCTGTGATAGGTGTTACACTTTAGAATGATATGGCAAATCCACACTGAATACCTCATTATTTGACTTTAGCATGTTATGAAAACAATGATGCCAAATTGCATTTCCATGAATATTGTTAATAATACTTATAACTTATTGCAAAATGTCGCTTAAAATTGTAGCTTTAGCACAGAGATTTTGTAAGTTACAATGAAAAAAATGAGAACATCTGGATCTGTTAATACTTTTTTTTTTATCCATGTAATAAATCCTTCATGTTTTCCTGTCGTGGAAGGTACACTGTATGTACATACATTCACTAAATTTACCAAATTTGGTTCAACTTTATCTCGGAAGTTGTGGAAGATATCTATTCCCCGTGTTCTGTTTGCAAAAGTGCCCAAAGCGAATAACTCTTCGTAGCGAAGAAAATCTTCTGTTTATGACCTGAATGAAGTATAAAACCTGCACTGAGTCAACAGTATCAGTTGATTCATCCAAAGCAATTGAATAATATATATTTTCCTTTTGGAGTATTGCATGAAGTTGTTCTGTTAAGTTGAAGGTGAATTCATGCTACCAATCAGTTATGATTCTCCTTGAAAGAGGCAGTTTGTACTTTGAAATGTTATCGGGGTCTAAGCATCCTGCAGCTTCAACAATGCATTCTTTCACAATTTCTACATCACTGAATGGCTTCCCTTTTCCTCCCGAGTATATAAGCTACTTTATAAGTTGCTTCAGTAGCATTATTTCCTTATTGCTGCTCAAAAGAATTGTGTTTGCTTTTCATGTTTTAATTTCTGCAATACAATCTTTTGCACCTCTCCCTCTAATTTAAAATAGTTGTGGTCCTTATTATTCTTATAATGCTGATGAGCATTGAATTTCTTTAATGTTGATATTGCAGGATCACAAAGCAAGCAAATCATCTTATCTTTAGCAGAAACAAGATAATATCACAATTCCCAATCCTCATTAAAAAATCTGTTTTCTTCCTTCAGTGTTCTCTTGGTCTTCTTTGACACGATGGGCTGTTAAGCAGACAGAATTAAAAAATACTGTCGAGCTGTGCAACTATTCACAAATTCCACTCCAAACAGAAACATAGTGCGCCACTTGTCAAAAGCTGATAACAGACTGACGTACTCAACTCTCATAAACTCTCACCAACCAGCCTCCTGGGGTAGTGGTGCCAGTCAGGAGGGGGAAGTTAGAACTAAATCACGAGCATAGCAGCCATCAATTTAGCCCTTATGGCTTACTAATGTTCTAATTGTGCTGGTCAATCTGGGAAAATTATTTTGTTGAAACTTATTTTATTCTTTGGTATTTTAAATATGTTAATTTTAAAAATAAAATAAAAATATAAAATACAAGCAAAAATGTATTAATAAAAATAAAAGAATTTGTTCTGTAAAATTTGAATTCAGTCAAAAGGCCACACTTAAGGACCTAGAAGGCCACATGTGGCCTTAAGGCAGCAGGTTCCCCACCCCTGCCCCCTGCTCTAGTAAGACTAGCTCCCTGCTGTTCTGTAAGAATCACATCCTCTCTTGAATCAGCACTCTTCCATCCTCCTGGAATGTAGACTTCCTCCATGGATCTGTAGGGTTGAGTTCCTCACTTCTTGCAGGGTTCAAATGTCACCTTCTTTGATAGGCCTTCCAAAATCATTTATCTAAAATAGTACACCCTGATACTCTCTATCTCTTGACCTTTATTTTTCTTCATTGTGTTTTAAAACTGATTTTATATGTCCGTTTGGCTATTTGTTAATATCTGCCTATCCCACTAAAATATAAGTTCTGGAGTTTGTCTTCTTCACTGTTGTTTCCACAGCAACTAAAATGCCGAAACATGGTGGGTATTCAATAAATTATTGTCAAGTAAGTGAATGACTGAAAGTTTTTGTCTTACAAAGCATGTATTGTTGACTGACTAGTGTGAGGAATATATAATACTTTAAACCTCCATTTTTCAATTTTCCTTCAGTGTAGGCCAAGCTGAAAATGTTTTAAAACATAAATCTGTTCTCAATATTTCTAAACACACCTATATTTCAAAAACCTTTATATCATACATCTAAAGTTGAACTTTCTAACCATGCATTCTACCTCGGAAATAAAAGATTCCAAACAAGATTAATTATTTTTTTGGTAAAAGACATGGATCATGTTACTAATTATTATTCCTACACAGATACCCACCAAATTTTCTCCACTATGGAAAATACTCCTCAGCAGCAGGGACCTTTAGAATGAATAGAAAGATACTAAAATTTTGAATATGGGAAGTCTTCCACACAGCTCTAGGTTTAAAGATTTCTTTTTCTTCCTGTCTATATCCATGGGAGACTGTAAAATACCTCTCAACGTTTGAGCAAGTATGCTAGAAGAGTGAAGATTCACGTAGAAAGTGTGTCATCCAGGAGAATCTTCCTCTTGTACATCTTGCATTGTAAACACTTGAGCAATGGAAGTCAGTGATAAGATTAGAAACAGGGAAAGCAATAATTAATGAACCCAGTCATGAAACAGAAAGCCTATAAATCTAAGGAACTGAGAACGGTTATAGACAAAGTGATTCATGTTCTCTGCAATTACTGAATAAATACTAGTATTTTAAAGTGGCCAGACAAGTGTGGGTCAGAGGAAAGTGAAGAATAAGTGGTGGGCCAGAGACACAGAGCTGGAACAGTGAGCCAAGAAGATGTCCCCCAGCACTGGTTCAGAAATTACCACACCCTAAGGATGGGGCCCTGGAGGTAAATGGCAAATCCACTGCTCATCATCACTTAGTTCTTGTCTAGATTACCTGAAAATAAACTGCTCATCCATAGGACTACATTCACTTTATTCATTTGTTGTCTCCATAAAGATCTGAATAAACACAATTCTTTTAGATATCAATGAGGTGAACTGGGAGGTTTGGTCTGACATTTGAGTCTTTAACAGAAAGAAAGAGACTCCCAATGAAAAATGGCTCTCTGAGCTTTGATTTCTGTCTAGGTGATTCAGTTCTTAAATTCACACTCACAGTAAATTGTGGACCTGAGGTATTTAGACTAACTCCCCCATGAAAGGAAACAGATGTGAGCCTCCGTGCCCAGCCTATATTTAGTTTTTGAATATACAATTAGTTGTCATTTTAGAAAAGAGGAACCAGGGCTAGGCACGGTGGCTCACATCTGTAATCCCAGCACTTTGGGAGGCTGAGACAGGAGGATTGCTTGAGGCCAGGAGTTCGATACTAGCCTAGGCAACATAGTGAGAATCCATCTCTACAAAAAATTTTAAAAATTAGCCAGGCTTTGTTGGTGCACACCTGTAGTCACCTCCCTACTTGGGAGGCTGAGGCTGTTGCCTCATTGATGGCTTGAGCTCAGGAGTTCAAGGTTGCAGTGAGCTGTGATCATGCCACTGCACTCCAGAGTGGGCTCAAAGCAAGATCCTGTCTCTTAGAAAAAAATAAAATAAAAGGAGGAACCAGACAAAAAATGTCTTTGAATCTTTAAAATGTTAGGTCTACTGTCCATAGCTGCCACCTGCAATTTTTCTTATCTCACTGACAACTGGAATCTGCATTTAACCACGGCATTCAGAATTCTGTATTAACCAGGGGTAAGCTAGCACAAGGGCCCCTTGGCTAGCTTGCACTCCTCCTCACAGTCAAATTTTATGAAATACCCTGCAGATACAGAGAATGAAAGAGAAAAAAGGAGAAACTCCATGTGGTATAAGCTAATAATTATTTATATTTCTAATCAAAGGCCCAGTGTTTTACATGCAGGGTTCACTCCTCTGGCCCACCCAAGCCCTGAAGCTATTTTTCTTTCTTTAAATTAGGAATTTGCTGATCAAATCCAATGCTGATTTCATATCCAAAATGATATGTTTTCTTTTTGTGCAAATGATTAGGTCCCGCGAAGAAACTAATTGCTGCCATTTCAAATTGCAGAAGTATAAAAAGAGCTTTCTTTAAGGAAGAATTTCCAGCTAGATCCTTCATATTTTTCACCATTTTAAAGCTATGTTTTTCTTCAGCTATGTTGTTTGGGCCATAAAAATGGCAGAGAGTAATGTAACGAGGTAATAAGGCCAAAATGAGTAAAATTTCAAATAATTTTAGCTTGTTAGCCATTGTGGCTTCTACTAAGATTATAAGAAACCGGCTTGAATTAAATATATATTTTCTATTGCAAATGTGTTATCTCCCATCCAATCTTATATGCATGTAGATACTTATACGCATGTTGCAGTATTGAAGACAATTATCTTCAGTTTTAAATCCTGCCTGTTCATATGGTTAAAGTTCAGTTGACAATAGGTCAACCCTGCCCTTGTTTTACCAAGTGAACCTAAGTAGTTTAGCCTTTGTCATGTGCACCCTCACCAGTAGTAGAATAAACAGCAATTTGCATTACAGGATTTCAAGGCTACTTCCTCCCCATCATTATCTTCCCTACTAATGCTGGACATTCTACAACTAGAGATTCTCTTTGAGGAAGTCTATTAAAATGCAAACTTCCTCAGGAAAGGCGTATTATCCAGGGTTCTCCAGGGAAACAGAATATATACAAAGTTTGAATCGGCTCATACGATTAGGGAGGCTGAGAAGTCACACCATCTGCTGTCTGCAAGCTGGAGAACCAGGAAAGCCACTGGTGCGCCTCAGTCCAAGTGCCAAGGATGGAGAACTAGGTGCCCCATTGTCCAATGGCAGGAGAAGATGGGTGCCCAGCTCAAACAGAGAAGGAATTCATCCTTCCTCCACATTTTCGAACTGGCTGGACCCTCAGCAGATTGGATGATACCCACTTACTTTGGTGAGGATGATCTTCTTTACTCAGTTCACCCATTCAAATGCTAATCTCACCCTCCCAGACACATCCAGAGGTAATGTTTTACCAGCTGTCTGGGCATCCCTTAGCCCATTCAAGTTGACACATAAAATTAACCATCACAAAAGTGACCCTTGATACCTGCCTGATACATCAGCAAGGCAATTATACCTTAATATGAATGAATGTGTCAGAGCCTTTCCTGAGAGCTAGTTTTGGGGAGATTGGAGCAGGAGGACCCTAAAAGAAATAGGGCATAGAGCAATTGGGATGAGAATGAGAAAAGGCAGAGGATGCAGGCAGTTCTTTTATTAAAGAGGCATTCAGGATGTCTTCCTACTGAAAATGTCTTTATAGGGAAATTTTCAGTGAACAAAATGTGCTGCCTCTGAAACCTTCTGGAAAACTCTTGTTAGTGGAGAATAATCAAAAGCTGTCAACTGTTGCAACCCACCTGTTTGGTCTCAGAAAGAACATCTCCAATGATTTCCTCTTTCTTTTTCGGTTGCCAGAAAAACCCAGCCAAATGATAGGGACAGTTACTTGGCAAGAGACTCAAGTTGCCAGAAGAATGAAGAATGAAAACGAGCAAAATTAAAATAAATTTACCACTGGGGATTTTGTAACATTTCATCTGTAAAGGGAAGAAAACTGTAAACTTTCACTTAAACATCTATCACCAACTAGAAGCAACCTCTTTTTCCTGCGTGGTAAAACTTCATTTACTTAATTGGTTCACATCTAAGGGATCTACTTAGAGTTTTCTTTTTTTTGTTCTTTCTTTCTTCCTTTCTTTCAACAGAGTCTTGCTCTGTCACCCAGGCCAGAGTGTATTAGTGCAATCATAGCTCCCTATAACCTCAAACTCCAAGACTCGATGAATCCTCCTACCTCAGCCTCCCAAGTATCTAGGATTACAGGTGTGTGTCACCATGCCCAGAAAATTTTTTCATTTTTTTATAGAGATGGGGGTCTTGCTATGTTGCCCAGGCTGGTATTGAACTCCTGGCTGCAAGCAATCATCTGGCTTTGGCCTCCCAAAGTGTTGGGATTATAGGAGTGAGCCATGGCACCCAGCCTATTTAGAGGTTTTACTGTTATACAAAATGCATTAAGATTTAAGGGGGAACGTATTTCTTCAAATTATTATTCTGATGCTTTAGTATTTTTTTCAGAATTATTTATATTCAAAATAATATTTTAAATTATAGTACTAAAGCCTATTTAAGAGCTAAAATAACTTTCATGGAGGAATAAATAAGAACATAAAACTATTGTTGAATGTATTTTAATTGAAAATTAACTGTGTAAATGTCCCTATCCCAGGCTTTGTATGGTGAAAATTTTACTAGGGCACATTTTTAATGCCTAAATTATAAAACTAAGACAATATATTTTCATGTCCAAATGATAGTACATAAAATGCTTAATCCCAACATTTGAACCTCAAATAAAAATTCACTGCATTATGCTATCACTATTGAGTAATTTAAAATTTTTCTTTCATCTGCTTTCTTTTCTGAAAAAAGTAAAAGGGTTACACTAATATTCATACCTATAGTTATTTGTAAAATATGCATCTTAGTTGTATCCACTTTTCTCTTATAAAATCTTTGAGAAGTATAAAATATTAAAAGCTTTTGAAAATGACTATTTTTGTACTGATCTTTGATAAACATCTAAACAACGCACACTATTTAATAAGGGTATTAACCCTATAATTTGAGCAAGAAACAACAATGTATGCCACCTAATCTACTCAATAGTCTGGGGGAAGAATATGCTATTGTCATCTGCATTTATCGGAGGGGCAAAACAGAAACTGAGTCAATAACTAGTAGAGCCAGCAGAAATTTCCAAGTTTGAAACCCATGTTTTTGGAAAAAGTACCACAGAATTTGTAAACTAAAAGGTCATTTGTTCCTTAAGAAGGAGCATCATCAGTAGAGAGTTAAGTATTGAAATAATCTTTCTGGAAGTTAAGAAATGATTGAGTGGTAAGAAAACAGAATGTAAATGAAGCTGCCATTTCCAAACTTGATGGTGAAGGAAGAGAGACATTTGGAGGAAAGAAATGTAAAGAAAGTGTTGTTTTTTTTTTAAATTTAAATGTTGTAGCCAACATATCTTGAATATATTTGTAGGATAAGAAGAGATAGACTGGAAAGGAGAAATTGAAGATGCAAGAAAAAGAATAAATTGATAGACCAAGGTTCTGAGGGAGTGAGAGTATAATAACTCCTGCGCATGTGGAAGGATTAACCTGGGGGAGGAGGTTAATACTTAGGGGAGAATCCGAAAAGAAGATGTTGGGTGAAAACACAGAAAAAATGGTCAGGTGGCAGTAGAACACTTAGGTAGTAGAAGATACGACAGTAAACTATTTTCTTAGTAAACTGTAAGGTGAGATTATACTCAAAGTCACGATGGCAGAAATGGAAAATATTTGCAATAGATTCTGTAAAAATAGAGACGGAGAGGCAATCAAAGGTGAGCAAACAGGATACTGAGCAGTAGAGAAAATAATGTTAAGGCTGAAGTATCGGTCAGGGTTTAGCTGAAAGTAACAGAAACCACTTTATTTTAAGGAGAGAGAGACTTAATACAGGTAGATGCTTACAAATATTTGGAAAGGCTGAAGTAGCAGACTCTAAGCTGAACTTCTGGCAATGACTCCCAGAATCACGGTGCAGACTGAGTTTGCCAGGAAAGCTGTGCCGTCTACCACAATCAGGAAGAGGGAGAATAAGGAAGGCACTGGTGAAACTATGGAATATACTATCATAGTAGCACACCGCTTCTCTTAGATTCACACCAACTAAAAATAAACGACCCACACTTCTGTCTCTTGGTCACAGTCAGTACCCGAGCTGTACGAATTTGGGAAATGTAGTTTTTAGATTCACAGACTCTGCATGACAGGAAGGCACACCAGAAAGAGGTTGAAGGAGATGTCGAATACCAAGTTACCATATTGTTACAGATGGATGGAATGAACAGATAGTACATCACAATTTAAAGAGAAACTAGCCTATTCTCCTTACCCTCTTCATTGAAAGAAATCAGCAGTCTGTGGATAGAAGTAGAGAAAATGAGTAGTTTGATATAGAAAACTCAAGAGAGCAGAGATCATGGTGTCTCACAGGGTCACTACAGAGATGACTGATCACGTGGTCCAGACGAGGTAAGTAGTCAGCGGAGGCCAGGAGACTCAATGAAATCAGAGGATAGAAATTTGCCGATGAATATAATGATAATGCCTACTTTGTCCTTGAAAGCCAAAGAAGGGGGCACATGACATCGCAAAGTATATAGTATTTGTGTTTTGAGGGGAGTTCTTAATGCTCTCAAATACAGCTTGCTTGTCATGATACTAGGGCAAATCGATGTGTCATATGTATATCAGGAAAAACTAGTCAAGACACAAAGCTATAGCATTTACCACAGCACACGTCAGTTGAACTATAGCTTGTTGATCTATATACATATATAAAGGTGAGAAAGGAAGGGGGAAACATATTTGGGTACAAATATTATAATTCTATGTTGACTCACATACTTTTGTATATATGAGATTTACAGGCAAATCATAGGCCATATATAAAATTTCAAGAAAGGATAAATGTTTAAATGTGAGTTCAGTTTGTTGTCATTATTGTAATGTCCTTCTGCTGCAGTAAGAAAAAAAATTGAGAGTGGATGCCTACAAGGAATTTAACATGTTTTATGCACTCAATTCATATTTATATAGCTAAGAAGTATTTATAATCTTTGCAGTCAACCTATTAGCATTTCTCCTTAGGTTTTTCTGTTTCCTACAAAGGACATACTGTTTTGTTCCTAATTCATCTGGGGATGGGGAAGGAAGGAAGGAGGCTTCAGATCCTTCAGAGACATAAGATTTGACATGGGCTGTAGGTCTCCACTTCCTGGTGGCTTCCCAGCAGATGCCTCAGCCATGACTTCATTGAATTCCAGTTGTATGTCTGCAAATCTCTCCTTTTGTAAGATTTCCCTTTATCTCTGAAAAGAGGCAGTGAAGTTTGCTTTCCGCCAGGCTGCTTTGATTTCCTCCCAGTGCCTCAAACAAACGTCAACAGAGCACTCTAGGGGCAGTCCCATGTGTCTCTCAAACAAAATAAAGGAGAATATGCAGTGAAAATCAGAATAGTGTCACTGTACCTTCTTGCTAACACCTTTTTAAAGATCTAGTACATGATTAAAGGTTTACTGCATGATTATATATAGAATACTGCTCTAAAGTCTTTGGGCACTGAAAAATACATACTGAAAATAAAATAAAATGTATTTAAGTAACAGAAAATACATTCACATAATTTTTTTAAATAGAGGGGCACAACTCTGCTGGTGAGGAATACAAGAAAAAGATTGAAATTGCATTCTTCGAGGATGATTAATATATTTTTTAAAGTAATCACAAACAGGGACAGCGAACAAACTACTGTATTCACAGGGTCATTGTTTTTGTGAAATCCTGTGGGATGGGATTGTCCAACCAAAATCTGTTACAGAGCAATGTATCTCTTAGGCTCTTATAAATATTTGTCAATGAAAATGGTTAATAGACAAGCCATCTGGTGCCCTGATCCTCAGAACTTGATATATCTGTATTGTTATTGCTGGAGAGATTTCTGTGGTATAAACTCTGATACTCACTGTATATTCTGATGGAAGACCAAGGTCCAAGCTAACTTTGAGAGAATAAAAATATGCAGGTAGGGGAAGCAAGGAATCCCATCTCCTTTGACAAATGCACGGTCCTTGGTTAACTTCTTATTAGCAGTCTGCTCACATCTCATTCCCATTAAGAGTATTCCGTTTTCTTTGTCTAAAGTGTTGAGTGGTTATGAATAGTAAGGATAGACTATCTGTAATTATTTTTTAATTATTAATGGTTTTGTTAGATCCTTTCACTTTTATATTACATTTCTGTTAATGTAAGTTAAATCAAAATGTACTTCAGTTTCCGAGCTGTTCCCCAATGTATTTTTCATTCTTTCATAACATTACTTCAGATTTCTATGAGGTGTCTGAAAAAGCTTGCCTTTCTGGAGTCACTCTCGCCATGCTAATATATCCAAGTGCTGTTCTGTTATACTTACCACTGGCCATAGCATTAGTCATCACCGATTTCTAAATTCCCAGCGGTACCCGGTGCCAGAGCCTTGATATGTACAAAAGTCATTTGATCTTAGCCAGCATCTTTAAACTGAATACAGGAGCATCTATTTTATTTAGTGCCACCAGGATGAGAGGTCTTTCAGCAATTTATAGATATGAAGATTTTCAGCCAATTAGAAACTAAAGGAGAGGAGAAATGAGTGAGTTTTAAAAGAACAGATACCAAAGGAAGAAAAGTAGTGTCCAAGGTTTGGGATCCAGCTAAGTAACTTGAAGAGTAGTTCAGTCAGAAAAAATACTTAGCACTTAGATATCAGGAAGATAACGACACTCAAGGTAAAAAAAAAAAAAAAAAAAAAAAAGAACTTCCATGGAGAGAAGAAAAAAGTCCATCTTTTAATCAATTTTTCCATCACCAACAGAATGGCACTTTTTGATGGTGCACTATTCCCTCAGAGAAATCCTTCTGGCTTGTATTTAGTAAGAGGCCTGGTATCCAATCTAGTGTTAAGCAACGCACTACAAATTCAAATAACAGTCCTAGTGAGCAAAGAGACGAGAGAATGGGTGTGATTTAAAAAATTTTAAACTACACTCACAACACTCAGCCCCGGGGAATCGTATGATTACTGTCGGTGAAGTGTGGAAAGAAATGTTACTAGATCAGCTCTGAGGAATGGCAGGAGGTGGGAGCCCAGTGCAGGACAAAATTCCCAGGTCGAAGTGGGGCGCAGCGAATCTCAAGGAAGAGACAGACTTAAGGGAGCCAGATTTTAGCTCAAAGTATAGAGTTAACATACACTGCACCAAACACAAAAAGCTACTAAAAATGACAGGATAAATTATGCAGAGGGATTTCTGGATTTCTTTCAAGTAATTAAGTTTCGATTTCTTGCATTTATTTTAGTTCCAGGAAGCGCAAGGCGCCATGGATTGCAAAAGTCTTCATTGATTGTTCCAATGCTTTAAGTTTGATTTCGTGACTGGACTTAACTTTGAGAAGAAGTAAATACACGCACCAAGGAAGTTCACTGTGACGAAAGAGAACAGTTTCGTCGGGGCAAGTAAACACAGGGGTGCCTGCTTGTGAACAGAATGCGGAGGTCTGCCCCATATCCCCCAAGTGGCACGCGGGGAGGGGAGGGGCGAAGGCTGCACGCGCGTCCGAGTGAGTGCGAGGGTGCTTGTGTTAGCACGTGGGTGTCTGCGTGCGTGCGTGTGTGAGTTCGTGTGTGTGTGTGAGTCTGTGTGCGGGGTGGGGGGAGCGCGCGCCCCTGCGTAAATGAGTGAATTCGCGCCCCTGCACTCTGGAGAGTGCAGAGTTGGATACCTAGGACTTGAGTCCTTCCCTGCGGCACATTTTGGTTTCTTAGAGCCTGTTGTGTTTGCTTCAAGGGTTAGTCGACGCTAGTGGGTTCAATCGGCTGTCCCGGCATGCGGGTTCTTAGCCACACTCAGCCTCAGCAAACCCACCAGGCGGTATCGAGTCCGCGTCTAAGAGCCTCAAGGGCATCCAGCCGGCCTGGGACTTGCTTTGTCCCTTGTCCGTGTCTTCCCCCTCCCAGTCTGCTTTCCTTGAAACTGAGCGCTGCTCTATTCCCTCCTGCTGGAACAGAGGGAACTGTAGCATCCCTTTCGGCCATGCCTACCTTCATTCTCTTGTCAGCTAGCCACCGCTTTCCTGTGTCCAGACTTACCTAGAGAGCCCCATGTGGCTCGTTCAGCGACTACAGGCTCCTGGTCCAGCTGCAAGTCTCTTCCAACAGCCAGAGCCTGCCCTCTGGAGCGCTCTTGCTTTTTGTTCCCCTACCCCCTGCCATGCTTGGACTTGATGGGAGGGAGGGAGGTTGTAAGCCCGCAATTTTGAATTTCGATCTAGGAGGACATGGAAACTGTTGGATGCAGAGATTTCTGTAGACACGCGCTGACTGCTTGCATTAGAAGGTTGGGAGCGAGGGTTAGCTAAAAGGCACGGACAAGAAGGAGGCTGTTGCCCTTCAGCACAGGGGGTGCCTAGCATCTCTGAGCGAAAGAGGGGCTCCTTCTAACCTCTAGGCAGGGGGACTTGGAGCTTATGGAGTGTCAGTGGAGACAGAAAGTTAGAGACAAACACAAGGGTAATGGTGAACAAACTCCAAAGAGGAAAGATGTTTGAACAGAATGCACCCCACACTCCTCGAACATAGCCCCCTAACTCAACACTTAAGCCCAGAAGCGCTCTCCTTCACCCAAACTTTGCTCTTGCAGCCAGATCCCTGGGAGCTCCCGGGAGTCTCACTTTCAGGGATAATTCCCTCCTTACTCTTCTTTTTTCTTCCCCGGAACAGCAGAGGTCATGGAGGAGTTCAATCCTCCCCTACTCTTCTGCCTCAAGCCACAGAGTCCAGGGCAAGCTGAGGGCGATCATCTTCTATTCAGAATCCGGAGCAGATTAGCTGATCTCCTCGAAATCCCAATAATGCCAAAAATAGGATGGGGAAATCCGTCCTTTTCCTCTTTCCTCCACCGACCCCTGTCTCCCCAAGATCGAAATGGTGAACGAATAAGGCCAGATCTGTCTTTTAAGATATCTTTTGTGGTAGTCCAATTCAATTGTTTGAAATACAAAGAAATCACATTGCCCTTAATGGATTAAAATTTAATAAAACGCATTAGGTCCGGTAAAATATGAATGCACTACTTAAAATTTTAATAGTAAATTAGGACCCAGATACAAGGAGGAGACAGTGATTTCTCCCCTCGGGATCGCTCGGGGGCGCGGGCAGATTTCCGGGTGGAGGGAGCCTACTGCTTGCTGGTCCTCGCTGCCTGGAAGCCCGGGTGGAACCTCCAGCTACTCAAGGCTGTTCACCTCTGCCCGCATCTGCCAGTGGACAGGACAGAAACTATTGTCAAACAAAGAGGCTTGGCGAGAAGAAAGGAGCGCCTCCTGCAGTCACACAGTTGATCCATTTTCCATCTCACCGCTTTTGAAAGATCACGTCTCTGTTTTCCGTTTACTAGGTAGGGTCTGTAGGTGTGTGGAGGCACAAGTACGGACAGGGGCTTGGGCATGGAAGGGCATGTTGAGGTCTTAAGAAGCAGGTTTCGGATTTGGGACCATTTGCTTCCACCCCTTGCGTTTATTGGAAAGTTGGCAATAAACCCAAGGGGTGGATGGCCCCTGCTAACTGGCGGGCTGGAGTCTTTCTTCCTCACAGAGCAGTTTCCACACTCTCTGGAGCACTTTGCAGCAATGCCTGTGGGCAAAACCGAAATGGGTTTTTATCGATATCACCGCAACAACGTTGGTATTCTGGACACTCCTGAAAGGAGAGACTGCAAGATTGCAAGTCTTGGTGATGAAGGAACAATTGCTTTTTTCTTCTAATGCAACACAATCACTGCTGTTCATTTTTCACTTTGAGTGGGAAAAGGAAAAGTCTAACCCTGTGACTTGACTTTTAAAAAAGGTATGTTTTCTAGGAGAAAAGAAATACAGATACATAGACACTTGAATTGCTCTACAACCACATATTAATTTAGCTTAACTTGATAATTAGGAAACAAAGTGCTTTCTTTTTTTCCCCCTGTATGGAATTCAAATATCACTGAGAAATATCAGAGAGATTAACAAATTTATTTTAAAATTAATTTAATAATATACGGATTTTAGTTATCAGGGAAAATTCTCATGGGAATTTTCTTGCTTAAAATAGTTTTAGTTAATAAATTTTATATCAAACAAAGTTTGTCCAGTCATTTCAACAGTGCCCTCTCTATTGCATGAATTTATTATACTACCTTATTTACCATATGAAGTGGTGACAAGTGTTTAGCATTTTGGAGATCAGTTGTCAGTTGCTATTAAAATCAAGATTAATTCATATTAACGATATGCATTTCTCAATACTCCCAGGTGACAACATACATTAAAACAACTATTGCAAGTAATTAAGCTCAATGAAGGGGGAGGGGAAAGAGAGAGGTTCAAAACACCCCAAATATTTGATTTTGCAATTCAAGTTCAGCAGACTGTTGCCACAATAATGCTTGGGAAACTCCTCAGGGTTGCTTTTTACTTTACATCTAATTAGGCACCTAATGAAAGAGAAGAATTTTTTCCCCATGTGGTTTTTCTCCTTGATATTCTTGTGCCTTTATTTAAACACATAAACACACTATTTAGGAGTTGCCATGCCCAAAAGTTTCTGCTGTGATTCACTTACTATAATAATCTGAGGGAGCTAAGTAGATGAGGATGTTTGTCTTCCAGTTATTTTCCTCCTCCATTCTCACTTTGGCCCATTGGCCCTTACAAAGTACAAACCCAAAATATTTTTATAGGTTTTTATTAGGCTTTAAAGATGCTTAACAGTTAATACTAATTAGACCATCTAAAGCCTTTTGAAGATTAAGCAAATTGGACAACGCTTGTTAATTAGAACATAATTTGAAGTTTGAAATTATATCACTGATGAAGTAGTCTAATTAGTATGACGATATGTTAATGGACCAGTGAGACACAGCGCAGTGGAGTTTGGCATGAACCTCTCCATGGCTTGCATGGAAATCTTCCCTCTTATACCGACGTTAATAAAAGACTTCTATAGACTTCAGCCTTTCCACGATGACATACAATTTATAGTACACACAATGCATTAGTCCATAGTGCTGCTCAATTTTTTCACTATTATGAAAACTAATAAATTCGTCAAGCTGAATTAAGCATACAAATCAGATGAGGCATAGCAGATTACACAGTGAAGCGCGTTGTCTCCCGAGCCTAAATGAAATTTCAATCTAATAATTCCTTCCTGGCCCAGTCATAATTTGTTTAGAGATGTTGTTCTACTTCTTTCAAAGCGCTATTCGCACTATAATTAAATGATACTCAAGCTTTTAACTTTGATTTATTTCATTTCTGGAAGCTTGAGACAGTGAGAGCTGTGCAATGTCATTTTTTTTTCTTTCCCTGAAAATTACCCTGGCTGTTGTTGAGGTAGAAATTAAACACCTAAGCACTTACTCGAACCATCCGGCACAAGCCACATTCATTTATGTCAACATCTCCCTCTCCCTGTCCCATGTCCAGGCTTCCCGGAGCTCACACTCGGAAACACTGCTCGTTGGAATCCCCTTCGGCTACTATTTGTTATTTTCCTCCACTCAGCGGAAGAGAAAGGCAAGCCCGAGAGTATCGAAGGAAAACCAAAGGGGGTTAAGGACCATGGACAGAGCCCGTCGCGCGTTCATTGCTGCCGCCTTCCATGTACTCGGCGACTCCTGAGGACACTTCTCCCCACTTGAACCCGCCATCCCTTCCAGCTGAAATCAGGGGTGGGCAGGCGGTCCCCTACTTGCTGTGGCTGCCGCCTAGGGGCTTCCGGCCCTGACCACCCGAGGGTCCCCTTTTCCACGCTCCTTTCCACTCTGTTTTTGTCCCAGCGCGCGCCAGCGCCTCTCAGGCCTGCCGCCTGCTCTCGCACCTGCTCGCCTTCCCCAGGCGCCCAGTGCCTGCACCTGCTCCCGTCACCCCCGTCCGGTAGGGCCACCCGCGGGTTCCTATGTCCCAGTCGCCGGGCCTTCTCACCCCCGCCTGCACCCCGCTCCTTCCGAGCTCTGGGGAGGTGACAGTAGCCCTCAACATCGCGGAAAGTGGAGAAAATATGGGAGAGAGGAGAGGAAGGCGAGGTGTTTGTGCATGAGCATGTGTGTGTGTGTGTGTGTGTGTGTGTGTGTGTGTGTGTGTAGGAGAGTTTGTCTCCTTTTGCAACTGGAACTAAGAGCGTGTGTCCACTTCTAGGAAAAGTGGTCCGCACTGGGACAAAAGTGCGAGCAAAGTGTCAGCTAAAAATAGGCTCTCTGCGCATGCAGCGGTTGTGGAAATGAAGATAAGTGGGGCTTGTGCCAGCCCCCGAGGGGGTGTGCGTGTGCGTGTGTGTGTGTGTGTGTGTGTGTGTGTTGGGGGGCTGGTATTCAGCAGCACATGCGCTCTGTAATTTCTGGCCTTTCCTCTCCCTCTGTCAGTTGCCCCTTCTTCCTTTGATTGTGGCTAATGAAGAATAATAAATCCAGTGACAGGGTTTGCCAGTGGATCCTCCCAAGACTCAACTCACAGTGTAGTGGATACAGGGAGGAGGAGGAGGAAGATCCGAGGAAGAGAAAGGGGGGGGCGAGAGGAGTGTGTGTGTGTGTGTGTGTGTGTGCGCGCGCGCCTGTATTTGTGGGGAGAGACACTGGGGAGGGGGGAGTCGCATGCGCACAGGCGACCCGAGCTGGTTCCGCGGCTGTCCAATCCGCTGAGAGCTGCGAGAAATCGAGTGAGAGAAAGCCCTGCAGCCCCGCCGACCCCATGTCTCTTCGGCACCAGGCACCCGCCGGGCCGAGGGGGCTCCGAGCTGAGCGCCGACCTCCGCGCGCATCAGAGCGGCAGCCCAAAGCAGCGCGGAGGACCGGGTTGGCCTCAGCGTCTGTGTTCTCAGTGGCGGCCGAGAGAGCCTGGGATCGGGGTCACCTGAGCTGAAAGGAGGGGAGGGCCGAGTAGGGGCGGAAGCCCGGAACTTAGCGGTAAGCAAGAGGCGGGGGAGGAGACAGCCAGGTAAGAGGCGTTCTGAGCAGTCCAGGGAAAAACCCACCCAAGGCTGGCTTGGGCCGCAACTTTATTTAGGAGTTTCTTTTCCTGGCGAGGCAGAGACGCGCCAGAAGAAACGGGAGGGGCTGGAGGCCGGCCCTTAGGTAGGCGCTGTCTGGCGACCCGAGCACTGACCTGGACAGCTGGGTGGGGTTGAGCGGGGGCGCTACAGTAAGTAGAAGCCTTGGGGCGCAGCGAAGGGGCGGTGGCAACCGAGCTCCGGCGGGGGCAAAAAGGGGAGGCGGAGGGCGCGGTGGGGAGCGGGAGGCGAGTGCTGCGAGAGCAGAAAGGATCTGCCAGGGGGAGCAAAGAAGAGAAGGGGCAACGCGAGAAAGCCTACAGGAGCCGGCGCTTTCTGGCAGGGGAGGGCGGAGGCGCGCGGGAGAGGGGGGGCGCGGGGAGAGGGGAATATAACTCGGCGGCCGCGAGGATCAGGGGCAGTTTCGGGCGCCGAGGTCTGCAGCCAGCGCCAAGCAGAGCCCGGCATCTGCTGAGACTGACAGCGGAGGCGGCGGAGGACTGCGTAGCCGGGACGCGGCTTGCAAAGTCCCGAGGCTGCGGCGGGTGAGCGCAACTTCCTACGGCCCTTCCCAGCTCCGGCTCCCGCCCGGCACTTCCCGGGAGGGTCCCCGGCAGCCCAGGCTAGTGAGTGCTCTACCGAGGAGCGCCCCGCGGGCGGGAAGATGATGATGATGTCCCTGAACAGCAAGCAGGCATTCAGCATGCCTCACGGCGGCAGCCTGCACGTGGAGCCCAAGTACTCGGCACTGCACAGCGCCTCGCCCGGCTCCTCGGCGCCCACGGCCCCCACGGCCAGCTCCCCCAGCAGCTCGAGCAATGCCGGTGGCGGTGGCGGCGGCGGCGGAGGCGGCGGCGGCCGGAGCAGCAGCTCTAGTAGCAGTGGCAGCAGCGGCAGCGGAGGCGGGGGCTCGGAGGCGATGCGGAGAGCCTGTCTTCCAACCCCACCGGTGAGTATTTCTGCATAATCACCGCTTAAAGGCACATTTTGACAGCCCCCTTTATCTGCTTGATGTTTTTTTCATGTCTGCACAGCAAATCACCCCACACCTCCAACCAATTTTCCCCCCTCTCTCTCTTAAGTATTCAGCGGGTCTTGCCTTTCATATTAATTTTTATGACCTGGGATGTTGCCTGTGCGCGTGTTGTGTTGTGTTGTGTCTGCAGGCTCACTTTCCTCCTCCTCCTGCACTCTCGGCTTCTCTCGGTGGCTTCCCTCTTCCTTCTCCTCACCTCCTATTTTCAGGATTATTATTATTATTATTATTTTAACGTTCTGGGAATGTTGTAGGCGCGGCGGCGGCGTTGAGCCCTGGGCCGGAGCTTCCGGAGAGAGCGCGCACAATTCCCTACTGAGCGTAATGTGTGCCTTCTACTTGCAATTGCAGAGCAATATATTCGGCGGGCTGGATGAGAGTTTGCTGGCCCGCGCCGAGGCTCTGGCGGCCGTGGACATCGTCTCCCAGAGCAAGAGCCACCACCACCATCCGCCCCACCACAGCCCCTTCAAGCCGGACGCCACCTACCACACCATGAACACCATCCCGTGCACGTCGGCCGCCTCCTCTTCGTCCGTGCCCATCTCGCACCCGTCCGCGCTGGCGGGCACTCACCACCACCATCACCATCATCACCACCACCACCACCAGCCGCACCAGGCGCTCGAGGGCGAGCTGCTGGAGCACCTGAGTCCGGGGCTGGCCCTGGGCGCCATGGCGGGCCCCGACGGCGCCGTGGTGTCCACGCCGGCTCACGCGCCGCACATGGCCACCATGAACCCCATGCACCAAGCTGCGCTCAGCATGGCCCACGCACACGGGCTGCCCTCGCACATGGGCTGCATGAGCGACGTGGACGCCGACCCGCGGGACCTGGAGGCGTTCGCCGAGCGCTTCAAGCAGCGACGCATCAAGCTGGGGGTGACCCAGGCAGACGTGGGCTCCGCGCTGGCCAACCTCAAGATCCCCGGCGTGGGCTCGCTTAGCCAGAGCACCATCTGCAGATTTGAGTCCCTTACACTGTCGCACAACAACATGATAGCGCTCAAACCCATCCTGCAGGCGTGGCTGGAGGAGGCCGAGAAGTCCCACCGCGAGAAGCTCACCAAGCCTGAGCTCTTCAACGGCGCAGAGAAGAAGCGCAAGCGCACGTCCATTGCCGCGCCCGAGAAGCGCTCGCTGGAAGCGTACTTTGCCATCCAGCCCCGGCCCTCCTCTGAGAAGATCGCCGCCATAGCGGAGAAGCTGGACCTTAAGAAAAACGTGGTGCGCGTCTGGTTCTGCAACCAGAGGCAGAAACAGAAAAGAATGAAATATTCCGCCGGCATTTAGGAGACCTTTGGCCTCTCCAGGGAGGGTCCCCTCCTCGTCCCCTCTTTTCCCTCCTGCTCTCTCCTGCCTCTTTCTACTTTGGGCCACCTGAAACAATTCCGGTAAATGTGAATCCAATCGAATTGAGGATTGAAGAGGGAGCGAGCAGGCGAGCAACTGAGCCCAAGCCGGTAAGAATGTGAAACCGTTTCTGAAAGGAAAGAAAAAGAAAAGATGGGATTTGTCAGCTGTAGCAAAGTTGTCCCTTTTATCCCCGCCTCGGTTCTTCAGAGGAAGTGTGGCTGTTTGCAGGAAGGCAGGCGAGACAGCCTTTTAAAAGTCCACATGAATGATCAAGTAAGATTTGTTTTTATTCTTATGGACATCACCATTATTCGAGTTTAAAAGTACACTTTGCAGCTATTTTTCAGAAATAGAAATTGATGTAGGACTAAAACTTTAAACTAGAGTTGATGCTTAATGTGATAGAGACATCTCTAAAGTATTTTGAATTTTAAAAAAGATGGCAGATTTTCTGCATTTACACTGTATATTATATATATATTTTTATTGTGGTTCTTACCCCCTTCTTCCTTCTCTGAAGTGTTAATGCTTAAGAAAGGAGTTACGCCTGCTGTGTTCACTGATCTTGAAAGCTATTATTAGATTATTGCAGAACAACCCTCTGTAAATTATTAATTTACCTCTCTAGCAACTTAATTTTGTGCACATTCTAATTAATTAAACTCCTTTAGCCTAAAAACGGGGGGAAACGTATAGCTAGTGATGTTCAAAGAATTTTGTTTGATGAGTTTACCGGATTTTTACAGCTTTCCTCTTATACTGTGTTCCTTTGGGCTCATTTGTATATTCTCACTTTGAATGAAGATTGTTTTTTCTTTGTTTTTTACTGGTAGTGTTCTGATTTGTGAGTCGACACTCAGTAATGGATGTCTTAATCGTGTAGACCTGATTCACTGTCCAAAGTATTGTTTACTTTGTTACATATTTAATGGGGATTCCCACACTGTCCCCTCGCGAGCTCTTTCACTCACCCTTACACACACAGACACACAGACACACACACACACCTCTCTAACAGAAGAGACGAAGCAGTTGGAAGCATGAATGATGCATCATTTTCTAGCTTTAGGTGCATTTGCCACTTGGTGTTTGCCCTTCCAGATTTTAAGATTTCACCAAGGTATTTCAATCTTCCAGTTTTCAATTGCTTTGTTGGCTACATTTTAACATTTATATTAATAGGAATCCTTCTGTTTTTCCTTTTGGAGGTTTGTTTGTAGAAAAACTAATTTGAACTATAAGAAAGACAGTGCACTGCTTGTAAATTCACATTGTTTGGAAAAATTCTTTTGGAACAACAACAAAAAAATTAGGTACTTGATGGCTGGTACCTTATCTATTGTAAATATTTCATTCAAAATGATGCACATATAGATATATTCTTACAAATTTTGTTGTATTGCTGTTCCATTTGAGGTTCTCCAAAGTCTTGAGTTCTGTATATGACCTGGTTTCATGTTTTTGTTAATAGATGGTTTATTTACTATAGTAATGTATTATGTTATTTTTGGTGTTGTTTGATTGTCTTACATTGAAGAGATAATTTTAATGTTTTATTGGCAAAGTATGCTGCTTTTTTCATTGAAATATGCTATTAAAATTAAATGGCTTTTAAAATGTGATGTTGTTTTAATCATTTATGTGGGAATTATTTTGGTGGGTGATTTTTTAAAGGCAGAAGTACATTTTGATGGTTTATTAGGGAGTGGTTGTTGTCAAAGTATGTCTTAGACTTAGTAGAGGGTGTTTCTCTGGTAAAGTACAAAATAACAAGATTTTCAAAACACTCTTTTAAAAGGGAGAGCTCATCTCATCTTACCCGGTGCTTTGCTTTTCTGCCCAAAAGAAATTGTGATATTTGGCTCCAAATACATCCCTTGGACTTCTTTCTCCAGACATGCAATGCTTCTGCAAAGAGAATCTTTGTAAGCAGAGATATCAGATAGAAGCAATTTCACACATTCCTTCTCCTCTCCCACGGGTAAAAGTAAGAAAGGAATTCAGCTCACTTTTCAGCAGCACTAGGAGACTGGGTGTGGCAAGAGCCAGGGGCCTGGTTAGTGGGGTAGGTCACCTTGGTTGAGGCTCAGAACCTGGCCCACCATAGTTCTCAGTTCAGACACCATTCCTGGACAGCAGCAACAACAGAGCAGAAAGCACCTGGGTTTCTGGCTTAGGAAGGAAGGTTCTCTCTCTCTCTGTATATATCTATATCTATATCTACCTATCTATCTGCCTCTACCTCTATCTCTTTATTTTCCATGACCTCTAAGAAAAGGTCTAAGAAACTCACATTGTTGCAATAGGTGGATTGGGCTGGAAGAAATCCTGTGTGGTTAGAAGGAGCAAAGTTTTTGACCCCTTCTGTGACTTGCCCTGACACCAGAGTTGGTGAAAGTCTTCCTAACACTGGTCTGGAACTGGTACAAGGAAATTCTGCCCATTTGATATAGACATTTCTTTTTCTGGTCCTAGTTAAAGACATCTCCCCACTACTACCAGGTTTTCAAAGTTTTTTCCCCCCAATCTCTGGCTTAAATATTTATGTTATCAATACCTCATACTATTAATTAGTATGAGAACATCATACTAATCCATAGATTAAACAAGAGAAAGGAACCAGGTCATCTTCCAGGGATAATTCTGCTAACCTGAACTGTGACCCTTCTGGTAGGTAACTGTGTTGGGATGTTTCTTATTTTGGAGACAAAGTTAAGAAATACTCCCTGAGTCAATGAAAATTGTTATAGTGGCTCAAGAAAGGATTAAATGTTGCTAGAAAACTCATCATAATTTCTATATGTAACTTATTGTAAAAGTTAGATGGATAATGGATGGAGGGACTTCTTTTTCTATTACTGAAGTAAGGAAGACACCTGAAGAAACAAAATCCAAGCATTCATTTAGAAATAATGAGACACATTGCATAGGTGCCTAAGAAAACATTGAAATTTTTAGTGATTTAAAAGAAAGAATTGTGAATTCAGGTATGATAATGTTGATGATTTAATTTTATTTCTATGTTTTAGAAGCTAAAAGATTCTCCTTCCATTTCCCTCCCTATTCCTAGATTCAGTTTTCCTGAAAGTCTTTTCAAATAGCCAGCCTCCAATCTCACTGTTTAGTACTGATTTCAGCACCATGGATAGTAACTATAGGACTCAGCCCTACTCCCACGCACCCTTAACCAAGCAGTTTCTAGCAAGCTGGAGAATTTTCACTTTCGGCCTTCTTACCTTTTCCAGAGTGGAGAAAATGAATAAAATGGCTTGAATGTATAATAGATGAGGCTTACCGATCTAGAGTAAAAATTATCTTCAATAAATAACACCTTTCCCTTCTCATAAGTGGATTTTTATTGAAGGCGCTAGGGTATGTGTGTTAAGAGAAAGGGGAGTTAGTTGGAGGGAAGTAACCCAAGTGTGTTTTTGTCTTATTTATACAAACATGACATCTTTAAGAGAGAAATATTGTAAAAGTAGTAGAAAATTGAGAAATATGTTGAAGAAAAATAAGAGTTTATTCATTTTAATACATTTTGAAGTACATGATAGCTTGCATATATGCATGTATGCCTAAGATTTCTGTGAGGAAGGTGACTCAACAAAAACTATATTTACTTCCACAGTTGATAGTAAAGGCCTATATTTTCTCCTAATCCACCAAGATTCTTTGTCTCTTGTGTTCCTGGACTTTATCATCTTTGAAGTTCATCTTCTCTGTGTTATTACCAGGATAAAAAAAACAAACAAACAACTTTCTTACCTATAATATGGAAGTGTTTCCATTCTTAGAGCCTGTTTAAATGTGTGTTTTATGGGAAAAGCACAATTTTAAAAAGAAATATATTCTGAAAGTTTTTATTAATGAGAGTTGCAGAAACAACACCAAACCAAAGAGATTTGAAGAGAAGAGGACTGGTCTTAAAGAAGATATTAAAGGTAAGAATAGAATGAGCCACATATAAATTGTTGAGAAATATCCATTGGTTTTGACTTTTAAAGTACTCAAATGGATAAATACCAAAAATGTGTCTAAAAATCCTGTCATATCAATCAAATCCATTGGCATTCAAGACTCATTGCCTATTTTTTCTCAATGTCCACAATTGTCATTTTATTGGAAGGAGATATATTATAAATTGGCTTAATAACATACCTAGTCAACCTAAATTTTATGTTTCAGGACCATGTAATTAATTTTTTAAAAAAAAAACTTCTAAAAAGGCAAATAATCCAAGCTTTTTGTTCAATATAATCTAACTCCAAACTGAAATGGAACAAGTGAGTAACAGAAAAGATCATGTAAGCCCTGGCTGATAGCTAAGTATTCTCTACACCAAAACATTATAATGTTATCTAGAAAGAATACAGTTTCTTTTGGATATTTTACATTAGATCAGTTGGTCAATTCTTTGTCAGATGAAGTTTCATCATCACGTAACTTAAGGAAAATAATGAAAATGTGAAAAATCAAATGAAATATTTAGGATTTACATACAATGTAATACTCTCCTATTTTTTTATAAAATTCATTTGAAAAATAAATAATGATACATAACTAAATCCTTTTACTATCAAGGACAGATCCTATAACCTCTTTTTGCCAAGAGAATTGAAAAATTTCCAAGAGAATTGGAATTTGAGGGATTAAAATGCTTTATTTCTAACTTCAAATAAATCAATTTATTTTGATCTATCTGGGAAGCTCTTGAAGAGATAGTGGAAAAGGCATTGAAAAATTTACTTGATTTTAGAAAGACTGTTATTCAGAAGATGAAGCTCAAATTTTTCAAGCAAGCCATGACAGTAAGTTTAGAAATCTGTCTTTGCAAATGTTTGGTGAAAACAATTTATATCTCTAGGTAAATGATCCATATTAGAACTCAAAACTTCACTTTACTTTTCAGTTGGCCTGGGAGGAAGGGGCTGAAACAGAAGGAAAAAAAAGTTGGATTGGTATCCTGATAGTACAAAAAGGAAGACAAAGGTTTCCCGATAGTTATAATGTTCCTGAAGTCCACATTTGTCAGGAGACAGATTTATGGCAATATGAGAAAAAAATCACTAAATTTCCCCTGCTTTGCCCCTTTAAAGGAACCATTCCCAGTACTGAAAGTCTATTATGAGTGAATTAATAAATTACACAGCGAATTATTAAATCCAGATAATTACAAGGAATAAGTAAGTAATCATTAGTTATCTCAGCTAATTACTGTGGGTCAGAGCCAGCCGGAATGTGAAATCCTCCGCGGGAATTGAAATTAACTTTGCACAGTGAGTCTCTCTGCTTGACATCCCCAGTCTGTAGGCACATGGCAGCTCCCCTGTGAGCCAGTCTTTCTATTTAACTTGGAGAGAATAGAAATAAAATTAAGTGGCGATGTGATAATAGGAAGCTGCTCAGAAAGCAAACTGTGGGTTTTATTCTGTACTATCAATGCCTGGAGATGAAAAGCTTTATTTACACCAGTTTCAAAAAAAATTTAAA
Organism: Propithecus coquereli; assembly: GCF_000956105.1. NCBI lineage: Eukaryota > Metazoa > Chordata > Mammalia > Primates > Indriidae > Propithecus > Propithecus coquereli. The sequence continues at coordinate 1,117,653 of NW_012152507.1, forward strand.
GCACCCTTGTTGAGATGGGCTCCCCGAACACACACGCACACGTCTCTACAGTCGACTGGTGTGACAGATTAGCAGCACATGAAGAAGGTTCAAGAACAAACGTTCTGAGCTCTCTCTTTCTTTCTCTCTCTCTCTCTCTCTCTCTCTCTCTCTCTCTCTCTCTCTCTGATGGGGGCGGGGAGCAGTCAGAAAGGAAAAAATGAAATGAAAATATTGCTCTTTGCTTTCATCCCACGCAGTGGAAAGGCTGCGGAAAAGTGCAGCCCAGTCTAATAATCTGTTTGTTTTGTTTGGGTAACAATATGCTTTCATCTTGCCACAGGAAGAACCAGCTTAGTGCAAATGTTGTCTCTGGTTGATCTTTCACCAGCTGCTTCAAGAACTGATGTCACTTTTTTCTTTTCATATAGCATCACTTTCTGAAGCCAGCCTCCCCTACCCTCTCTCCCTCCACTCCCACCAACCCTCGAGGCCTTCTCAAAGGGCAGAGAAGAGAGTGAAGCCTGGTGCCTGTTGGAAAGTGGAAAATGTATCTGTGTGATAATGTGATTGTGTGTATCACAGGGCTGGGAAAGCCTGGACATACGAAAAAAACTGCCGTTAATGTATTAAAATGAGGAGGGGGGAATCTAAGAGCTCCTTTTTTTTTTTTTATCAATTGCAATTAGATGGACAGTCTTTCTGCTCATTCCCTGCTCTAGTCTGGGATGATAATAAAAATTTAATGAAGCCTGGGACGAGCAGAGAGCTCTGTCTAGGGACGGTGGAATAGAATATTTTAACTGTACATTTATACCAACTGTCTGGCTTCAAAGACGTGACTGCTTTTAATCTCGAATTAGAAAACCACAGACTTGAAATTAAATATTAGATACCCTCGGATCCCCTCCTTTCTGAAATATTGTCACGACTCTGTTTTCCTCCATTGCCCCGTAACACACATATCTTAGGTCTCCAATTACATTTCCGTGAATAATAGATGGCTTTGATAGGGTGCAGTATTCTGGTGCTTTTGTATTTTTTTTTTAAATAGAGTTAATGCAATATTAATTGGCTGTAGATGTTATAAGAATGCACAGCCCCATTTTCAGGAACAAATCGATGAGATAGGGATGTGAGAGAGAGCGAAGAGGAAGGCTTTTCCCAGTCTAGGTCACTTCTTTGCGGAGAGGACCTTCTCAGAGCGCTGGGTAAGTGAAGAGGCGCCTTGAGTTCCGCGATCCTGGGTGCTCTGGCTCGGCTCGGCAGCCTGGAGGGAGGTGGACCGGCGAGGATGGCGGTAGAGAAAGGGAACAGTGAGAATGAGAAGCAGGACGCGGGGACAGCGATCACCGAGAGACTTTCCTTTCCCTTTGGTAGCTAATGCTTTGCGCTGGCCTGCTGGGCTCAGGCGGCGCAGAGGAACCAAGATCCTGGCCCCCACCCCTGGGCTCACCCCCTAATGCTTTGCACTCGCCCGCTTTGGGTTCCCGGCCAAGCCCAACTCCGCTCTGCTTCCGGGTGCGCTGGTGAGAGGCGGGCTTGGAGAGGGTGAAGGGTAGAGTCCAGAGGGCTGGGGTTGGAAAGCAGAACTGCCCTCCCCGGCTGCAGGAGCTTGCCCCGGCCCCCTGCGGCCCCCAGAGCCTGGGGGAGCAGGCGCCTCGCCAGGCGCGCAGCCAGGAACCCGCAAGAAAGAGAGGCCCGGGCGCCTCGCCCCCTCGCATTTTACTAATCACGTCTATTTAAATTCTAGCGCGGTCCGCCGCGCTCTCACGGGGAAAGCTCTGGAGAACTGGACCCATCAATTATTCTGAAAAAATCCCTGACTACGTGAGGCTTCCAGCCTGCGGGAGGGAGGCGGCGGGAGGAGGTGGAGAACCTAGTCCCTACCCTCTCCCCTCCGCTCCGCCCCTCCCAGCGCGGATCTTCCGGCGCACACTTGATTTCAGGGTTCTGGGGCCCCGGGGAGCCTGTGCGCTTGATCGGGTCCGAGCTTTTGTGGACTGGGAGGGAAGGTGGTGGGAGATGTTTCAGTCCTGTGCAGACAGACCGCTTCCTGAGCTGCCACCTTGTGCGCCGCCCCTTCCTCACTTTTTGCCCGGTCCCTAATGCTGGCCGGGTGGTTGGGGGCTGCGGAGCATGGATCGGTCTCTACTCTGCCTTCCTTTGCTCCCAGGGTGGGGCCTTGGGGGACAGTCTAGTTCAGAAGCCTTTTAAGAACATCGGTTTAAAGTCCTCTACCGCGCACTCCACCCCCCATTCAGGCTCCGGGATGCCCCGAGGCCGAGCAGCAAGCAGGGCGCGCAGCTGGACACGCAGAAAGAACGCTTTCGCTCTAAAGTAGGGAGGCGGGTGAGCCTTGGCTAGTAATTACTGCTCCCCCCTCCCCGCCCCTGCCAGCCTCACCAGCCCCCGCCCCCGCACGGGGTCTACAGCCATTACTCCAGCTGTCACTGGGCGGAAAGCAAGCGCCCTCCCCCCACCCGCAGACTTTGCGGTAACTAACAGAAGCCAGTGCCCCCCTCGCCTTCCCACAGGGTCTAGGTAGTGGTTCTTAAAAACTTGTTACAATTTTTCATCAAGACAGTACTTCCTCTGTCCCCTAACTTTTCCATTTTCTGAACGCTGGGAGCATATTCAAAGTCTCATTTGTGTGTACTGGTGCGTGTTTTGTTGTGTCCTTCGGTGATGGCGGTGGGGTGCTCTTGTAGACCAGAGGTCTCCCTGGATAATTTGAGGAGGCAAGAAAATGAGAACCATGTATCCGATAGTTTTGAAAGAGGCCAACTAGCTTCTGAAGTTGTTGTAAGATGCTAAAGTCATCCTGTTAAACTAATGGGGTTTGATTTAAAAACAAAACAAAACAAGTTATGGATGGATTTGGAAGTGATTAAAAGGCTTAAATCAACGCCCTCTGCACAATTTGCTCAGAGCAGTGTTTGTGTTCCCTGAAGGCCTGTGTGACTTTGGGTTGATAGGCACACCCAGAGATGAAGGCTTAATACACACAGGGCTGGACAGTCCTACTGTCCCAGTAGCCTACCATGGCTTTGCTAAATGGCATTCTGGATCTCTATGCATTTTGGTTAAACTGAGTGGAGGCTCACTGACTTCCAGAGACAGAACAGGTCTTGGGTTGCGGAGTTATTGGCCTGGTGTATGAGGTGACAGAAGTGGGGAAATCCCTTTGCAAAAACAATCACCTTATGCTGCAAATTCAGCAGAAGTCCGGGACGGAAATGTAAGAGTACGATTTCCCAGGAAGACTTCTGACCCTTTTCTCCTCCCTAGCTGTAAACCGCGGAGGAGCTCCTATTCATTGTGCTGTGGGTGAGGGTGGAGTGTCTCTCCCTAGGTGGGGGCTGGGCCCCTGGTATAGCAAAGTAAGGTCTGGATTGTAAAGGTGCTCTAAGAAATGGCCTGAACCCAATAGTTTTACAGCATGGAGGAGGGCCAGAGTATACACCATCCTTTGTGGGCTTGGCCCTAAGCCACAGATCCAGAGATGTAGATCCTAAGATCTATACTTCAGCCTTGGCATCTTCCTCAAAACTTCTCACCTGGGTCACACGCACACACAAACACACACACGCACACACACACAACAGATGTTCTCAATGTAACAAGTGGGCACACTCACAGCCACGCCCCTCTTCCCCCCTCCGTTGCCAGCATGCTTGGTGAAACTTTTCAAACTCACTCAAAATCTCACTTTTCTGGTCTAACCAAGACACTTGCTTCACCTAGGAAGGTGCTTGAGACTCCCCTCCACGTGTATTTTTTTTCAGTGCACCTGAGAGGCTTTTATCTTTTATTTGCTGTGGGTGTCCTACCTGTACATCCTGCCTTTACACAGACCACACCACAGTGTTTTTTGGCAGGAGCACTTCTGTTTCCAAAGTTGGAAGCCATCTGTGCTTCCCAAGGAAAGCATGGAGAACTGGCCTGCTGATGGGCTCAGCAGATGAGCAGGGATGAGGGGCCAGAATTTGCGTGAAGGTCAACTTCTGAATCCAGGCTCAGTGCTTCAGGCTCTGGGCTCTCTAAGGGTTCATGCTGGCTTCCAGAGAGGGCAGCCTGGCTAATTGGTTTCAGGTCCCATTTTGGTACCAACTAATGGTGCCTGAGCTGGCTAACTTTTCATCTCAGTTTCTGGAGGTGGCCACGTTTTCATCTGGAGCCAGAACGAAGGCAACTGCTTTCTCCTCCACCTCCAGAGTCTTAGGTCTTTTGGGGGAAGAGAGAACCCAGCCCCTGGCTGCTGAGCTAGGATATCTGACTCCTTCTGAGAGGAGTTTTTGAAGACCCTAGGGTCCACACCCTGAAATTAAGTCTAACTTCTATGGAGCCGTCCTGATGGGTTAGGTAAGAATCGGTTGGCGACTTGCACTTTCTCTCATCAACTTTTCACTTTGCAGCCCTGAGAGCTTTTAATTACGGTATTGTCAGAGGGGCCCATTCTTCCATTTCCTAAATCATTTCATTGATTTTTTTTTTCACATGCTGCTTTCCTTTTCAATAAGACTTATTTTTTCCCCCTGGGATTCACTTAACATTTGAGAGGTGAACAAGAAAAAGAGGGAGTGTGTGAGGGGGTGATGGGTGGTTAATAGGAGGGGGATCTTTACCTTTCCCCAGGGAGAGGGAAAAACGCAAAAAATAACCACATATGCCATCCCCTTATTTCAGATCTTGCAGTGTAGACACACAAAAGAGAAAGGGGAGCTAAAATCAGACAGAAGGGCACCAGTGCAGAGAGCCAGACCAGTCCCATCTCGCCAAGTATTCTCAATTTCTTCCCAGAAGAGCAGCAGAAGTACCTGGGCAAACTGGTAATTAGTCTTGATAATCTGCGTTCACTCACTGTAAAGAAAATCACAAAAGGTGTCAGGAACTATGTATTCTAGGTGGGGGAAAAATGGAAGAATAAGCAAATCAAGTTTTCTGAGCTGAATGCGGCAAACACAATTTCTCATTCTGAAAAGCTCAGCTTTTCCTCTCAAAACCAGGGGAGACTAGAGTTCTATGGTTTTGTTGTTAATTTCATTATTAACATAACTGTAAGCTTTATTTTTCAAAAAATAGTTTCTACTGCCCCAATTGTGGCATCAGCACAGAGTATAAGATAGCCAGTGGTAAACAGAAATAAGCAAGATTTTGCTGTCAGACAAAGGAAAAGCTGAGGCTGCTCTTTCTATTTGCTGCCATTGCTATAGAATCCTAAACTAGAGGGTAGAAGAAATGTCCAGAGGTTTCCCACATGTCCTGTTAGTGCTCTGAATGTGTGGGATTGGGGAAGAAGGTTGGAAGGGAGAGGAGGCAGATTTAATGGAAGCTAAGAACAATTGTATTTATTGCACCCCAATTTGAAACTACTTCATAACTCAGTAATGATGGGAAGAAGCATCCTTACTCTATCCCATTTAACTGGTGGCCATTAGGTATCAGTAACTGCAAGATAAAATGATTTAATCAGCCTAGGAGAAATCTCTTTAATGCTCAATCCCTCCCCCTTCCCCCCTCCCTCTACTCTCATCTCTCAAACAGCTTGGATAAGGAAATGTTAGAAAGCCGGTGTCACTGTTAGAAACAGCTCACTTCTTGAGGCAGGATTTCTGCATCAACTTTAACTCTGCTCACGAGTTGTTTATAAAAATGATCCCCCCAAATCATATTTATCTTGCATGTGGAAGGCAGAGAAAACTACCCTGAGATGCAATAATGGCTGGCTTTCCTGAAGCAGCAAGGCTGAGATTTTGTTTGTAATTCATAATAAACAAGCCACTGACAAGCTAGAGTTGGCTGGGTTTTTTCAGGTTTTGCACATTCACTCATATAAACTCTTTCCCCTTGTTCTGGAAAAGATGCTATCTCTTAAACTGCAGCCAGATGCAGTTCCAAGTAATCCCAGTGTTGCATATGACATTTTCCTCAGCTGATGGCAAGTAGATGAAATAAAGCAGAAACTGGACACAGGTAACACCATCTTAGGACAATGCCACTTCCCAGCTTCCTACTAAGTACCAGAACAGCAATAGATTAGAAGGAAATAAATTTTAGGGGAGTTCCCTGAACTCTTTTGTACACTCTGATGATTTGAGACTTAACTTTTATAATGAGGGAATGTGAGAGGGCACAGCAGGCCAATAAATAAATAAATAAACAAATAAATAAATAAAAACCAAACATTAAAAAATTAAGCAGCCACAATGTCCCCCTCCACTTTGAACTGGGTAGGTATTAGAGTTCCTCTAACCTTTCCTAATTTGAACTCCCCTCAAATTCTCTTCCATCCTCCTTGTTCCCACCTCACTGCTGCCATCATCATCTTTCTCCTCCTCCTCCTCCTTCTCCTCCTTTCCTTCCTTCTCCCACTCCCCATTCCTAGCACACTCTTGCAGAATGTGGATTGTGTGCAAAGCTAGGAATGAGATCTCAAGTGATTCCACCATGGGAGGATTCTAAAAAGTGAATAAACGAGGCTTAGAACCCAGTGAAGTCCTCTGTGACTTGAGGGTAATGTGGGGGGGTGTGGTTAGGGAAGCTGAGAAGCAGTTCTGGGTCCTGGTGAAGGATAGAGTTGTGGCTATTCTCAGAGTCTTGGTGGATGTGAGCTGCAGGTCAAAGGGAGTCTGGATGCTCTTTTTTTTTTTTTTTTTTGTGAACCTCTGTAACCACGTGCAGGAGGTGCCAAGGACATTTTTACTCTTTTGCTTGAAGAAGAAGGATACATTGACTTTCGAAGATATCATATTTACTACCTAAACACACTGACTTTTAGATGGAAATGCCATCAGTTGTCTCTGCCCAGTTCTGTTGCAGATCTATTAATCATATCCACAAGGATTGCCAAAATGGCAGGGCTCTCTTCGCTTTTCAGTTTATACAGAACAGAATCATTTACATAAAGTCCTTAAGGCAAATAACTGTTGGGGCTCTAATTTATATCTGATCGAAAATTAGCCGTCATTATGCGCTCCATTAGCAGCGTCTTTAATGTGCTTCTAAGCACCATTTGTCAAGCGGCTTGTTAATATCCTTCAAGTCTTTAAAGTTGAGAGCTCATTAAAGAGTACGCTCTGTTATTGATGTAATTTAGATGAGTTTGGAAGAGCAAGTACACCATGCCTTGAATGGGCAACCTCCAGAAGCCAGGGCAAAGGGGCATTTGGTGACCAAGTTCACTATCAGTGATTTCCCAGAAGCCTTCGCGTTTCCTTGATAGCAGGTCTCTGGGTACTGCAGTGGTGTTTTTGGAGGCCACTCCCTGAGTTGAGTGTAAGTTATTCATTTCTCTGGGAAGACCTATGTTTGTCTGCAATCTGTCCTTCTTTTCTTCTCAATTCATATTTGCTGTGGCTTACTGAATCTTACCAGAAAGGGGGTGGGTGGGAATCGGCCCTAACTGAATGTCCTTTATGAGCAAACTCATCAGTTTTCTTTTTTTTTTCTTCGCAACTTCATTGCTATTTTGCTCCTAGTTATTTGCTTCCTGAGGTCTGCCCCTTTATTCCACAGGATGGAGGAAGTAAATATCCATTGAGAAAACGATGGGCCTAAAGATAGAGATACTGCCCTTGAACCTATTTTGACTGAGGTACAGTAAACCCGCTTAATTATGTGCATATTATTACATTATCTATCAACCACCCCATCAGAAGAGCATAAAGGCCAATAAATTACCTCAGTTATTTATCTAAAAATCCATATATTTTGTCATTTTCTTTCTGGAGGAGATTATGTTAGTGTAACACAATAAAGAAAACCATTAGCACAGCCAGAAAATTGCAACTGAGTGCAACAATAATTCCACTAGCAGGAATAAATAACAGTTAGAAAGCCGCGGTCCTGTCCTGGATTTTCTGGTAGGTTGTATCAGCCTCCTTTCAAATCCAGTCTTGGGCGTATCAGTGATTTAGTCAGATTTTGCACCTCCCCCCTTCTAAATCTTACATTAAAAGAAAAACATTCAAACCACCATCATTTTTGAGCCCCACTTCTATTCCTACTCTAAATTCACTTCCCCTCTTGAGACCTTCTGGGGACTCAGAGATTAATGCAAGATAATGAAAGACATTAGGCATTTTATTCTGTCCACTAAATTTCCAAGATTCTTTCAGCCTTAGAAGCTCGAGTGTGAAGATGGCTTTACTTTATCAGCTAGAAGTGAAAATGAAACCAAGGGTGTAGGAACTGGACCCGCGTGGGCTTGATCCAAACACCTCCAAGTCTTCTCTGGCCCGAACCCCCTCCTCTTCCCCTCAGAGAATAATCTCATTTTCATCATTTGTTGAACAGCTTATTCTTACGCTCCACACCTTAAAAGAGTTCATTACGTACACACGGAGAAAGAGAAAGGAGAAAGAAAGATATAATAAGATCAATTTAAGGACATATTGAGGTCATATAACAGCACAAATATTCTCAAGTGCTCTGTATAATGCGCAGTGGGGATTTTGGGCAGTTTTATTGTGTGGTAGGATCCTCATCTCCGTTGTTTTTTACAGGATTCCTCCAGGCTAAAGTAATAAAGCGAGTAATTAGAATGCTAAAGACAGATGTAAATAACAGGAATGAGACAGCGGTGACAGATGAGCGGCTGGGTCAGGAACGAGCCCAGTTGGTGGAAATGACACCGCTTCCTCGCTCCCGCTCCCCTCCCCCAGCCCAGGCCCCTTTTCTCTTTCGGCCTCTCCTCTGTCCTGGTCCTGGCCTTAGGCGGCCGACCCGGGACACACCGGTCAAAATTGCATTCGGGAGGCGCGGCGACGCTGCGGTTCGGGCCTCAGCGCAGGGGCGTCCGGGGCTCCGCACGGGCCCCTCCCGGGCCGCCCCGCCCGCGCCTCCCGCGCGCACCCGGCGCGGCCTGCAGGGGCGGCGGGCGCAGTGGTCGAGCGAGGCAGCCGCTTCGCCCTCCCAGCGACCCTGCTGCCTTCTGGCTTTTCTCACCTCCCCCCCCAAACCCGAGCGCAGACGCCCCCGGGATGCCTTCGCCGCCCGCCTTGGCCCAGGAAGCCCCGGCTCGCCCTCGGCGCCCTGCCCAAAGCCCGGGAAGCGGCCGCTTCCGGGCCCCCGAATGCCCTTTTTCTCGGGTGCATCTCACCCCCGGCTTCATTTAACTTCCCCCCAAGGCCACCCCACGGAATCCAGACGTCCGTCATGTTACGTGATGCAACTGGAGACCTGAGAAAAACAACTGTCCATTCCTTTTGACAAAAAGATGTACCAGTAGCAATTTCCCTTTCTGAACCTGACCTATCGGTCACTGGGCACACAGGGAGGCTAACACAGTAATTCCTAAATGCGTGAGCTTCGTTTCCTTCACTGCAATTTAAATAGGTTGAGCAGCCTGGTCCCAGTATGTTACATGGAAGTTAAAAACGCTCAACGTTACTTCACCATTATCGTTGACATTAGAAGAATCTTCAGAACTGATTCAAATCTTATAAGAACTGGTTCTTTGGTCACTAAATCCCCATAAATAACTTGCAGAATCTGGTAGCCAGAGAGACCCTCTTACTGTGGCTTGGAGGAGCCTCAGTCCTAAAATTGTGGCCCACGAAGGTTTGCAGATTCATTCAAGGAGAAAGCTAATTCTAGGGATATTGCTGCCCTTTGGAGTGGATGTGGTTTACACAGAAGTGACCATGACCACCGTTCTATTTTAGCTATAGAGTGTAGGTGCCGTCAGTATTCTTCAAATTAACACGCACACACCCCAAACAAAAAGCCCCGGAGTAACCAAACTAGCCCAGAAAGCATCTCCAATCTCTGCTGGTAATGTTGGTCGTGGGTGAGGTGTGAAGCTGCTTATGGAACAGTAACATGTACACAGTGTCACTGGGGGATTCCTCTATCACTTCTGAGATTATTAACATTAGTTATGCCCACCAGTGGAGGAATCATTTTTTTCCAAATTTTTAAAGGCAGATTGCAAATGGGTAGGGCAAAATAAGAGAAAATATCTTGACACAACAGGGTACATGTTTATCGATTTTGGTTTTAATTTTAATACATAATCAATAAAGGTATTTTCATCATCTGCATCAATAAATACAATAGATGCATTTCTTAACCTGTTCCCCGCCTAGTTAACACTGCTTATTGTCTTGTTTTGAGTTAATATTTTTGTTCTTAAGCAATTGTTTCTTCCTTAAAGAAACAAACTGGGGAATATCTGTGGAGCATGAAGCTGATGGTGACAGGACTCTTCCCCTCAGGCTCCTAGATCAAGTTTGTAGGTCAGATACCTTCCACATAGGTGCGATAAAAGAATGAGCTCTCTCTCCTAGATGAAAAGTTTACCACCATTGGTGGAAACTGATTAGGGTTCACCATAGTATTCATGGGAAATTTGGAGCTGACTTTGCATGATGTATATTTTTTTTATCTTTATAGAACTGGAAGTCTGATCAATTATAAAAGCACTGACCTTGAAACTGAATTGGGCCTAAAACTAATGCTTAGGAAGATACGTAAACAGATAAATCCTCTCTGTTTATGAGCTATTATATCTGATTTTGGAGAAAAAACATGGACAAATTAAAAAACTCAATGTGTAGCCGCAGGACCTGAAATGTAGGTCTGATCTGGAACTCTGACCTAGTCATATCTCTGATAGCAATCTCCGTGCATACTTCCGTGAGAAAGCCTAAAACATTCCGTCTAAGAATCATGCTGGTGGTGGTGGTGGTGGTGGTGGAGGGCAGTCATGGGTGATGCCTGGGAGAGGGTTATCATGTAATAGTGGTGGGGTCACATGCCGGTGTGGCTTCCCTATTGCTAAAGCAGCTGTGTGATCAGAAATGAGAGAGTTCGGAGGAGGGTAGGGAGGAGTATCTTTCTAACTTAATTTCAACTCTTTCAAAGATGTGTCTTTAGGCTTCTTCGTATACTTTATGGTTGAGAGGGCTTTGCACACATGATACATACTGGACAAATGTAGATGACTAATTATGTGCTTAGCAAAAGCAAGTCTGCTTGAGGGATGCATTTTTTAAACTGTTCCCTGCCTCCTCTCTAGGCTCACTCCTGTCTCCCCTGTGACTGGCTCTTATTGCACTTTGTAATGCCTTCATAACACTTTCTGGAGTTTGACCATAAATATTTATGTGCTAAGTGATTCGTTTCTTCCACCAAAGGAGAGACTTCATTAGTGCAGACCGAGTCTGTTGTGCTCACCTGTGCCTAGCATAGTACTTGGCACGTGGTGGGCACTCAATAAACGTTCGTTGACTGACTGATTGACTGAATGACTTAAAGAATGGCCAGTAGTTGGTCTGGAGAAGGCAGCAGGCCCTTTCTTCCTTGTTTTCAGGAAGGTGTTTTGCTCATGAACTCAGGATGAGAACAGAACACTCAGAACTAACACTTTGAGGAAATTAAAACTTTGTGTGTGGCATCGTCTTGTTCTTTTTCTTTTATTATGCTAGCAGCACATTATGTTGGTTCATGGGTACCTAGCTATAGAAGTAGGCCGCTGCAAGAAACAGCTATGTGAGTAATATCTTTGCAATTTTTGAAAAACTGCTATGGACAAAAGGGATTCTACTTGTATGAGGCTCGGTTTGTGACCTACACCAGGAATCATTTGCAGAACTTGTAAGTTGTTTCTCCTTCTTGATAAACGGAGAGTCTTCTTTTTATTAGACAAATGAGAGCTGCGATCCCTGTGAATTTCCATTTTTTCTTGGCAGACAGATGGGGCAGGCCTGAGATTTGCGTTAAAATACAATAGGTCTTTTCAACATAGATCTTTTGGAATATTTCTCTTTAATTCTCGAGGCTTTGTAACTTGATTTTTTATTGTTTGTCTTTTAATGTTTTTTTGATTATATGCTTTCTGGTTTTATTACACTTATGTCAGCACACAATGGAGGAAATGACATGTATTGGTTTTGGAGTTGGATAGATCTGGGTTTAAATTCTGAACAAATTTGGGTTTTAATACTGCTTAGCTGTGTCATATTGGAAAAGAAGCTCCTCGGTATCTTATTAGTTTCTGCAAAATGAGATACTACTACTTTCGACATTGTTTAATTATTATCTGAGACAACACAGCGTTTAGTACATTTCAGGTACTCAATACCTATTAGTTCTCTTTCTTTATGGTATGAAATTTCAAATCCCTTTTGGAAGGAGGTAGGTAGGATCCATGACAACGAAAGATTTTGGTGTGTTAATCTTTTCTATTTTTTTGAGAACTTGGGAAAATAATCTTTTTTCTTCAATTACTTTATCTGCAAAATTCAGAAAATAATAATCATTATTATTCAGAAAATA
>NW_012152507.1:1135403-1136426 GCF_000956105.1 Propithecus coquereli
CGATGTCCCCCTCAAAACACTCTTCCTTCTCCTTAGCGTAGACTTTATCTGAAACCTGTTGTATATTACAATGGATGTTTTAATTTTAGTCAAAAGCTAAATTTTAATAGCTAACATTTTTCTGTGAAAATATTGAATGATTTTTTCTGTTTTTAATGCTAGCATCGTGACTTTATAGTTGGACTTAAAGACTTAGTATATGTAATAAGCGCATGGGTAAACTGAGAAGGCTCAAATTCATCCTGGGAGAAGGACCTTAAGATAAGAGAGCCAGCAAGCAGTAACAAAAGATGTTGGATTTATTGTGCTCTATATTCTGAAGCACCATAGCTAAGGCTTTGTAAAAAGACTTCCATAGAATAATAAAATGTTATAGCTAAAAGAAGTTAGGGAGATGATTTAGTCCAAACTTCTATTATAGGAACAAAAAAACGATGTGACTTATCTTGGGTCACAGAGCAAATTAGTACAGTTGGTACCGGACCTTAGGTGGATGAACCTGTCTTTTCTTTGGATAATGACCTCACAAGAAATTAGGATAACATAAAAGCAAAATAAGTTATTATGAATATTAACTACTGTTTCTGTGCCTCTGTCAGACTTCCTTTTGAAGAAATTTTCACTTCGCTTATTGTGAGGCTGAATTCTGAGGGACCACGGCATAGTAATGGTCTGTTCTGTCTGGGTAGCGTAGTGAGGATGGGGAAGCTCATCAGTGAGCCTTTGTCCCTGAAGCTGTCACTTCCCTCTTGCCCCATCTTGCCTTATTGACCTCTTGACTAGAAGATAAATCTTAATGACCTTCCTCATCCTCCTGAGTAGGAACCTGAAAAGTGACGTGAATCACAATGCAAAGGGGTTATGTCAACGTTGGGCATAAAGAAGGACATGTGTGGATTGGGAGTCGGGTGGTGCAGTCTGCCTACATCAGGGTTTGGGGTCAAGAAATAGGAGGGTCCGAAGGATGAGGTAGGAGTGAGGAGACAGTTTCTAGACCTTGCTTTAGTCACATAAAGGCCTAAT
>NW_012152507.1:1136476-1138676 GCF_000956105.1 Propithecus coquereli
AATTCCTGATCTTGAAGGATCCACCCACCTCGGCCACCCAGAGTGCTAGGATTACAGGCGTGAGCCACCGCACCCGGCCTAAGCTAAGATTTAAATAGCAGCCAAACTGAATGATTAGGTAGGCACAGAGACTTCCGGCAGAACCAGGTATCAGAAAGAAGCCAAAGATCTGGGATCTAGGAGGTCAATAATTTGGCAATGAGAAATCAGTTCCTGATGTTCCTTTCAGGTAGGCAGGAGTTCAGGATGCAGAGAATGAAAGTAGTTCAAAGGATGATATCATCCACAGTGGCATAGACATGAAATGAACAGAGCATTTTTCTCTAGTTACCGTCATACTTTTTGGACTCCGTATATGAACCTGAGTTCAAAGGTGTGTTCTGGAAGTCATTGCAATTTAGGGAATTCTGCTGCTGCATTCATGGTTTCTGTGAGATGTGAAACCTTGCTTTCCATGTTGTATGATACTTTATTTTCCTACCACAATTTCTGGAATGATTATATTAATTAGTAAGTTGAACATTTCAATCATTAATTTAACAAAGTTTTATTGAACTTCGGGCATTTTTAAAGACGTTGGAAATTTAGGACATGCCTTACCCTTGAAAAGTTCACAGGACATCTGAAGGAACTGATGAGCAAATGATGGGCTTGCGGGGCCAAGTCCAGAGTACCATGGCAATGAAGAAGGCAGCACAACAGTTTATGTTTTGTCTAACAATGATAAACTCACTCTTCCCTTCAACCCTGCAACACATACACTGAATTGACATAGGCGGAATGAATAATGTATTTTCTTCAAAGCCTATTTTGGCTTATGTAACACTAAAATTATTAGTTAAAGTCATGAGATAACCATAGTGATGGTTCAGGAAAGATCATTTTTGCCTTTGAACTTTGCATGTCTTTTCCATTTCAATTACTGTACTTTTCTTTGCTCAAGAATTTTAGGTTTGTGCACCTTTATTGTAAACATTCTTAGCTAAATGAAAAAAAATGCTCCATTCATTCATTATTTCTTTAATGCGAACTGATAATTTTCTTTTGGCTTCTAGAAAGCAGAACATTAGAACTAGGAGAGAAAATTTTTCCTTTCCCTGTTCCACAAAGATAGTATGATTTTATCTTTAGAATCAACACATTTTTGAGGAATTCAGTAGGTTGCAAACTGGGAAAAAGTTTCTCCTTTACTCTTTTTATGGAGCTATATGATTGTACTTTCTGTGCTACCACTTCAAAGATGTTTCACTTTTGTTATTGGTAAAATGTGTCAGCTCAATATTTTGGGAAAATGTTATATTTGGGAGAGAAACAGCTACTGCATGCTTTAACAATTGTATTAATACATGTGACCAGTGATCATTTTGCATGATGAGGACCTCAGAGTGCTAGCTAGTAAAGAAAATGATAGCATGTCGATAAGCTCCAGTTATCTTTTTAAAAAATCTACCTATTTCTGATTTGCTTTTACTATATAATAATCTGGCCACTAATGTTGTCCTACATTTCCCAGTACCTGGGGACCTGGCTTTGGCAGTCAGCTGCCCTGCAGGACTTGGCTAGGAGCCAGGCCACAAGAAAAGGCAATGTGGAAGTCGGGTGAGGAGAATTAGTTAAGCTTTTAATTAATCCACCCTTTCCTGTCATAGGGATGTGTAGAGAGTCACGTCTTCAGTTATACTTCAAATACTCCAACTCAGCCACATATTGGCAGTAAATAACAGGCATTAAAATAGTTACTAAGCTTTAAGGATGATAGTATAGACGTACAGCAAGGCTTATGGAGACACTCAGCAGACCTAGGAGCCTGCAAGAATTTACATGGAGATGGAGAGATCTGGGGCACCCCAAGGCGCTGCGCCGTCTACTCCAATCGGTGTAGCCACTTGCTGGGCATGGAGGCCACAGGCAGTGTTTATCCAAGTAATAAGACATCTGAAGACATTCAGATTAAACATTTCTACCTGGACGCATCAAGACACATTCTATTATTTACACCTGTGGATTTTTGCTTTTGTGGAGTCCTTACTTTGGGTTTGTTCTCCATACCAAACCCAGTTAAATTTTCTAATTTTTATAGATTACACTTTTAAGTGGTCATATACTAAAGTGGCTACTATTTCTGAAGTCCACTTTAAAAAAAAATAAGAATGCTTATTGTTATCACATAACCAAAAGTCCTGAAGGAGGACATCTACAG
>NW_012152507.1:1140151-1142169 GCF_000956105.1 Propithecus coquereli
CGTGAATCACAATGCAAAGGGGTTATGTCAAGGTTGGGCATAAAGAAGGACATATGTGGATTGGGAGTCGGGTGGTGCAGTCTGCCTACATCAGGGTTTGGGGTCAAGAAATAGGAGGGTCCGAAGGATGAGGTAGGAGTGAGGAGACAGTTTCTAGACCTTGCTTTAGTCACATAAAGGCCTAATTGTTTTTGTTCCTTTCTGCATAGTTTAAATCTATCCTTACAGAAATAGTTGACCGGCTGTGCATGCTGCTTAATGACGTTTGTCTCTGAGGACCATAGATTTTAGATTAGGAAAGCAAATACTCCCTTCTCTTATGATTGACTAGCTTGCACCTCATTCTGCACGCTCCTTTTCAGTTTGTTCACTTCCCTAGAGTGGGTATAGGCCATTGGATTCATACAATTTACAATAATATTATGAAATAAATGACTGATTATGAGAAACACCTCATAAACTTGGAAAGGTGAGAGGTTCCAAGAACACCCAACCAATACTTAAAAGCTTGAGTCTTACAGTTTTTTAAATCTTGAAGTTAATGGTTTTTCATCATTAAAATGATACATTTGTTATAGAAAATATGGCAATGATAGTAGCATATATGTAAAGGATAAATGATCACCCATGACCTCAGTACCCAAAGTCTATTAACAGTTTGGAGTTGTTTGTTTCTTCTTGTATGTTTTCTATCTACTTATTTTTCCAGATTTGTATACATATTTTTTTAGTTTGCTTTCTTCCTTAGATCAGGAGTCCTGGTGGCAGACAGGCTCCAGGCAGCAAGCAGTTTTCTTTATCATGGCAACATCGTATTTGACTGTGAGGTTATACCGTAATTTTCCTATTTTTTAGTTTTCATTTTTGCTTTCTTTCTTTCTTTTTCTTTTCTTTTTAAACAAAGGGGGCCTTGCTCTGTTGCCCAGACTGGTCTTGAACTCCTAGGTTCAAACAATCCTCCCACCTCAGCCTCCTGAGTAGCTGGAACTACAAGCACCTAGCTGTTTTTCTCTTATTGAACCCTTAGGTTGACTACAAATTTTGTTATTATAACGATGTTATAGTATACTTATGGACACATATGAATTTTGAATTTGGATTCTTTTCTTAGCATATATTGCAGTTGTGGATTTATAAGGTCTTCATACATATTGTCAAATGACTTTCCAAAAATGTAACAGTTTACATTCTTCATGGGACATCTGAAGTCTGTAAGTCAAGCCTCCCTTTCCCCCCACTTCTGGGAAGAGCACCTGTTCTGTTTAGATTTACCTCCTCCAACGATGTGATTGTGGGGGCAGTAGGATGCTGTCAAGTAGTAGCCCGTCTTCCTAGATCTTAGCAATGGATATAATGGGGACACGTGACCCAAACTAGGCCAATTAGACTTCTTTCCTTGAGTTCTTATATACCGAAACTTGAGATATTCTGCCTCTGGGGTTTCTAAACTCTGGTGATATCACTCGGAGCTGTCTACTACCAGGATTCTAGACTTAAGGAAGAAACTCTGCAGTTAGAGAGGAGGGCAATACAAAGAGAAGTTGAGATGTGACACTGTGGGTTGGGGCGGGAGGGACAAAGGAAGAGGAAAAGAGGGTGAAGGAGTAAGAGGAGCAAGGGGAGGGGAGAAGGGATTGGGGAAAAGAAGTATAAGAACAAACAAGAGAGGAGAAAGTTGAGTTCCTCTATTCAGTTATTTCTGACACCAGTGGCATCCATATTCTTTCCAGTTACATGAGCCAATGCATCCTTTTATATGATTAAATTAATTTGAATAGTATTTCTGTGGCTTGTCTCTCAAAGAGTACTAATTTGCATTGCTGCTTTTTTTCTATACTTTCAGTTTAAATTAAAAAGCTATAGTATAAATTCCCCACTTCTTGCACCCTCCCCATCACCTTGCACTGATACCAAGTGTTAATCATAATCGGCATCAGTATTAATTACAATGGATATCCATGCATAAACTAAAAATATTAAACTGGTTATAGGTTGCTTGAATCAAGATTAGTGACACA
>NW_012152507.1:1146105-1147053 GCF_000956105.1 Propithecus coquereli
AGAGCTTGTCTCAAAAAAAAAAAGGAAAAAGAAAAAAAAAACAGATGTTGATGAGGATGCAGAGAAAAGGAAACTCTTATACACTACTGGTGGGAATGTAAATTAGTACAACCTCTATGGAAAAAAGTATTGCGATTTCTCAAAGAACTAAAAATAGGACTACCATTCCATCCAGCAATCCCCCACTACTGGGTATCTACCCAAAAGAAAAAAAAAATCATTATATCAAAAACACACTTGCACTTGTATATATATTACAGCACTATTCATAATTAGATATGAAATCAACCTAAGTGTCCACCAATGGATGATGGGATAAAGAAAATGTGGCATGTACATATACAATAGAATACTATTCAGCCATAAATAAAATGAAATCATGTCTTTTGCAGCAATATGGTTGGAACCAGAGGCCATTATCTTAAGTGAAACAAATCAGACACAAAAAGACAAATGCCTGCATATTCTCACTTATGAGTGGGAGCTAAAGAGTGTGTACATGTGGACATAGAATGTGGAGTGATGGACAGTGGAAACTTGGAAGGGTGAAGTGGGGGAGGCGGGTGGATGATGAGAGATTACTTAACAGGTACAATGTACATTATTTGGATGTTGGATATCCTAAAAGCCCTGACTTTACCACTGTGCAATCTATGCATGTAGCAAAATTGTGCTTGTACTCCATAAATTTATACAAATAAGAAAAAGAATATAAAAAAGGACTATCTAGTCCAGAGAGTCTCAAAATATGGCTTACAAACCCCTGGGGACCTCCAAGATCTTTTCAGGCAATTGGAGAGGTCAAAATTATTTTCATAATGGCACTAAGACATCACTTGCTTTTTTCACTGTTGACATTTGCACCAATGGTACAACAGTAATGGTGGGTAAGACTGTTGCCAGACTTGTACACATCAAGACAGTGGCAACAAACCGTACTTGTGGCCA
>NW_012152507.1:1147103-1150180 GCF_000956105.1 Propithecus coquereli
AAGTGGGCTGGTTGATACGTACCATTGATTTGAGCAATTCCTAAAAGTCTTCCACCATAGAGTATTTTTTTCCCCTCTGGGAAAAAGGTTGGGGGGTTCTTGGTTAAAATGGTAGGATTCTCAAAGCCTTTAAAATGCTAATTTGCATTATCAATCCTCTCAAGGAAACTGTAAAAGGCAGCATTTCCAAACATTTTTTTAAACCATGGAACATTTTTTTTTCTCACTTAACATTTCATCAGCTACGTGTTTATTCATGGAAATAGAACAGTGAATAAGACAAAAGTTTCGGTGCTCTCACAGAATTTGTAGAACTTATAATCAGTCAGTCATTGGCCATTCTGGAACGTGAGTACAAATGATCACCCACATATCCTGTTAAATATAATCACAAATATCACATGTCATCATAAATATTCAAAAGCTATACATTCAACTAAATAAATTGTTAAAATGTGTTCCGTGCTCTTACCTTGACTGATATATCTGCAACAGGATCTGGAAGGCCAGGCTTTCATTTAGAACCCGAATTCCTTGGAGTTTTGTGCACGGATGACAAAGAGACAGCTTGTTCCTGGCTCCCTGCTTGTGGGTTCCTTTCTCACTTCTCTTCGCACCCCAGGGGAAGCTTTGCATGCATGTTTGTGGATACCACACCCTTTTATCCAAAGTCTACCCTCCTGGATACCCCTCTCCTCACATCCTTTGAGTGTAGGACCTGTGGAGGGGGTGACAGGGCTTCTCTCATCTTCTGGTGAGGGATGAACCTTGAGGAAGCCAGAGCGCTGAGGGTGGTGGGGAGAACCCAGGGCAGGGGCCCCACCTATTGGATCCCGAGGGTAGTACTGCTTACTAGGACCTATGGACGTCCTGTGTTCTGAGGAATGCACGCTGGGAAACTGGCCGAGTTTATCATTTACGAAAGCAATGACAACTTTGAATGGATTATGAGGTAGACTTTTGGTTGAAATATAGTTAGTGTTGCCATTTGTGACCAGATGTGGATTAGAATGTTGAAACAGATACCATACGAGATTAAAATTGTATTAAATGAATATGCCACTTTTCCAGAAGTCAGATTTGAACTAAAATGTATTTTGTCTTAAACTCGGAAATAATTGGTCCAGGTTTCTGAGCACCAAAGACCTGTCCCATAGCACTAGCATTTGGTTCTGTTCGAGAGATCTAGGACTACCATGGAGTCCTCACTCAGTGTTTGAAAAATAGGCAGAAATTATCAGTAGTCAATTGAAATAATAGCAAATAGCAGAAAAAAATGCAAAAAGATGACAGAAAGATTGTAAAAGCGTTGTTATCAGTGGCCATGCAGTACATAGGACCAAATAGCCCAATACCTCTCAATCCTTGCTCCATTCCATAGGACTTTATAACAGCTCTATGAGTCTCCACAGATTTAAACAGTGAAATCATTTTTGTACTACTCTTTATTTTTTTAAAATGGAGATGTGAAACTGTATCCCTTTCTCTCACCATACAAAAATTAACTCAAAATAGATTAAAGACTTAAATATAAGATCTGAAACCATAAAATTCTAGAAGAAAACATAGAAAAAACTCTTCTGGACATTGGCATAGGCAAAGAATTTTTTACTAAGATCCCCAAAGCAAATATAACAACAATAAAAATAAATAAATGAGATTTAATTAAACTAAAAAGTTTCTGCACAGCAAAAGAAATAATCAACAGAGTGAGTAGACAACCTATAGAATGGAAGGAAATATCCAGCAAAGAGCTAATATCCAGAATCTACAAAGAACTCAAATCAGCAAGAACAAACAACCTCATCAACAACTGGGAAAAAAAAAATAAATAAAATGGAGATGTGATAAGATAGATTTTTTTTTTTACGTGTTTAAAATGAAAAAAGAAATTACTTTGAGATAATGGTGTCTGTTGTAACATTCACTTATGGAAAATAGCTAACAGGGAAATGTGTGTATTTGTTTAATAGTTGCTGAAAACCACCAGATTAACAACGACACTCACTAGCAAAAGAATTACCATTTTACACTTAAAATCCTGTGCAGCATGACTTGTCTTTAATATCCTGAATTAAAAAAAAAATTAAAAAAAAATAAAGCAGGCTGTGCTTTTTCAGAATCCTTCTATGACCACTGTGTGGAGTCCCAGGAAGTCTTTTGGAGACAAGAGCCTATGTCTTTATCAATGGATATACTAGAAAGAACTCAGATCACCCCCTGATAAGGATTCCTTTGAACACTTTATGGGAGGATCCTTTCTGCCCACTGGCTAACAGGCCTTTGGGGCTAGAGCAGTGCTTGCTGAAGGATACTGACAGCTGGATCAGTGCTTATCGGACCTGATTAAAACCCCTCTTTTCTTCTACAGAATATGTTGCAACTATTTTCCGAAAGAGTTTTGTTATCTTATTCTGACGAATTGTTTATTTGCCTGTAAACTTACTGGATGAGGGGGGAGAATAACGAGTGTGCAGGTATTATGTATGTGTCACGCATTTAAATTGTAGACAGACATCACCTATGACATTACTGTGCCACAGGTTTCTTTATTCTTTGCAGCCGAGGTTCAGAGACATGAATTACGCTTGATTGCACAATGTCTCCTCACAGAAATTGTAAGAGAATGGCATGCCCTGCCAGTGCTTATTTACACAGAACACCCTAGTTTGCTGTTTCCCCTCTGGCTTTTCTTAAACAAGCAGTTTATTCTCAACAGTTTTAAATTTAAAATCAATGTTTCTAATAAAATAGTTTTACACTTTTCATCTTTATGTATGGACACGTATTGGAAGAGAATCCAAATGAGTTTAAGCAGTAAAGACGAGATTATCAATAAAAGCCATTTTAGGGAAGAGTCTATGAAAACTATATATTTCTGTCTATCTTTCAACACTAAAGTATATATGATGGAATATAGTGTAACTTTTCATTCAATAACTAGATATTAAGTGGTGAAATTGGTTTCAGGGAAAGAAAGTAAATTATTGTAGTCAAATTTAAAAATGCATTTGGTAGTTTAAAAATAATTTAAGCAGTTTGCTCTTTTAAAATAAGTACAGAATACTTGTCACTCA
>NW_012152507.1:1157890-1159441 GCF_000956105.1 Propithecus coquereli
CACAGCAACCTCAAACTCCTGGGCTCAAGCAATCCTTCTGCCTCAGCCTCCCAAGTAGCTGGGACTACAGGCATGCGCCATCATGCCCGGCTAATCATTTTTCTATATATTTTTAGTTGTCCGATTAATTTCTTTCTATTTTTAGTAGAGACGGGGTCTTGCTCTTGCGCAGGCTGGTTTCCAACTCCTGAGCTCAAACAATCCGCCCACCTTGGCCTCCCAGAGTGCTAGGATTACAGGCGTGAGCCACCGCGCCTGGCTGTGTTTTGTGTCTTGAATATATAAAATTCATTGACTGATTCATTGATATAGCAAAATTCATTCATGTTTTGTAGTTCATTTTCTATTGTCAAGTAATATTCCACTATACAGATATACTATAAGTTGTTAGTTACTTCATTTTCTTGCTGATGATCACGTAGGGGCTGTTTACATTTTTTTGCTATAATGGATAAAACTGCTATAAATATTCACATACAAGTCTTTGTATGGACATACATTTTTATTTCTCTTGATAAGTACCTAAGAGTGGGGTCAGAGGATCATGAGGTAGGTATATGTATAAATTTATAACAAAACTGCTAAATAGTTTTCCAAAGTGTTTGTACCCTTTTTTCATTCCCACAAGCAACGCACAGTTGCTCCACATCCCTGCCCAATGTGTGTAGGTGCCAATCTTTTAAATTTTAGCTGTCTTAGTGGGTGGAAACTAACATATCATTGTGTTTTTAGTTTACCTTACCCTGACGACTAGTAAAGTTGAGCACCTTCGCATGTGCTTATTGTTCATTCATAAATGTTTTTGAGGTGTCTGTTCAAGTTTTGCCTATTTATTAAATTGGAATGTGTACCTTGTTATTACTGAGTTGTGTGAGTTCTTTTTATATCTTGGATATAAGACCTTCATCATGTATTATTTGTATTGTGAGTAATTTCTACCAGTCTGTGGTTTGACTTTTTATTTTTGTAATAGTGCTCATTAGCAGTTAAATGCATTGCTTTTAAATTGTGTTTTTGTTCATCTGCAGATATCTTTAATGCACCCATTTGGGATCTATTCACTCAACACGGAGTTCTATTTTGAAAGTTTTTTCTTTTAGCAGTTTAAAAATACCATTTTACTGTTTTCTGGCTTCCATTATTTCTTATGAAAAATTTGCCATTATTTGTACTGTTGTATGTTATGTCTTTTTTCTCTGACTTTTAGATTTACTCTTTAGCTTTGGTTGTCAGCAGTTTGACATTGATGTGCTCAGACGTTGTCCCCTTTGCATTTATTTTGTTTGGGGTTCACTGAGATTGTTAGATCTGTAAGTTAGTTATAGATGGAAAAAATTCACCACATTTGGTAAATTTTATTTTTTCAAATACATGTATATTTTGCCTTATTGTCTCTCTTCTCTCCACCTGAGACTTTAGACACTGTGTGTGTCTGTGTGCGTTAGACAATTTTTATTGTCCTACAGGTTACCGAATCTCTGTTAATTTTTTAAAATACCTTTTCTCTCTGTTCTATTAGATAATTCCTTTTGGCTTTCCTTAAAGTTCATT
>NW_012152507.1:1160838-1164038 GCF_000956105.1 Propithecus coquereli
GGCCAATTGCTAGACGTAATTCCAGAAGCATTAAAAAGGCTGTTTTTTTTCTGCTAAGCTTCTGAAATCCAGCTATCTAAATTTTGCAACTTTATCTTAAGGCTTATAGCCTTAAAATGCAAATCCCTATAGGGTAGTTATTACTTACGTGTTTACCTGTCAAATATTTTTGCATGAATGAGTTTCAGAATTTTTCTGAAGAGGTGACGATAACAGGGAGAGAACATAAGGAGTTAGCGTAGTATTGTAGTTAAGAGTATGAACTGCTGGGGTTTCAAGTTCTGGCTCTGCCACTTACCAGCTATGCAACCTGGATCTAGTTACTTCATCTTCTTGTGCCTCAATTTCCTCAACTGTAAAATGGTGGTAATAATAGTACCTGCGCTAGTGTGGTTGACATTATGATAATACGTCGTATTTTCAAAAAGTTTATGGCCCTTCTCTACGGGAGGATTATCCGTCCCTACTCCATCGTCATGTTTGGCCAAGCCACTTTGGTGGCCTTTGAAATGTGGGTCTAAGTGACGTATGTAACTTATGAGCAGAAACTTCAAGAGCCATCATGTTTCCACCATTCTCTCTTTCCTGTCTGCTTTGGGGATGGCGATGTCTCAGATAGGGTTTTCCTCAGGCTGGGTCCTGGGATGAAGAGGACACGAGACAGAGCCACAGCCAAAGCCGACATCTAACGGAAATGAGAAACACACCTTTGTTGTTGTGAGTCACTGAAGTTTAGGGTCACTTCTTATAGCTGCCGGACTTATCCCAATCTTACTGGTATAAATAGATTGTTATTTCTAATGTGCTTGTAACAGGACTTGGCACATACTGCATACTACGTAAATAAATAAACACCTGTGTCCTTGAGAGAGGTTCACCACTGAAGAGAGGATGTCGTAGAGTTGCAAGGGTGGGGCACCAGAACCCAACTTCTTGACTACTTTCTGATTCTGCCATAATTTTGTACCATAGGTATAAAACATGATGATGTGCCATTGTTCTCGAGATCTGAACCAGATATTAGAAATAAGATGCTGGAGTTGAATGATTTGCTTATGTGTTCCACTGTGATTGTTTCCAAAATACTTCTTACGGTGTCTTTGCTTTCCAGCTCTTGTTTATACATCTTAAGACTAAGGATTATATAGTTATTGAAAAATATGGGCACGAAGGCTATTACAGTGCTCTCAAAAAACAGTTCCTTCTTAATATTTTTGACTAACTGGATAACCATAAGAAAAAATTAAACTGTTAACCTTGATGGTTAAAAAAAGGAAAGTTTCTATTTACACTGTATGTTAGGAGAGTGACCATGGTTTTCCTAATCACATTCTACTTGCTTGGTTAGCTATGTGTACTAAATTCTGAAGCTTATATGTCTCCTTTGATTTTTTAAAATTGGAAATTGTTATTTCTAAGCTATTTTCACATAAATTGCCTCTAACAGATTGAGTAAAAGAAGAATGAAGAATGCTCTTTTTTGGTTTGTATCTACTAGAAAGGTTACAGGTCTTTTTTTTTTTGCTTATACCTCTTTGACAAATATTTTCTTTCCAACGCATTCTCTATCTTGATAAGCAACCCAGTCTTCTATCCTGTGACCCACACAAGAACTTTTAGTAATATTTTCTTTACATTTCCATAGCTAATTACTTGCTAATCCTAGTGATGCAACTTGACAAGATTTTTTTTTTTTTATTTCAGGGTATTGTGAGGGTACGAACATTATGGTTACACTTTATGTCTTTGCCTCACCCAAGTGCGGGTTAATTGACAAGATTTTTTACTTCCATCCTTCCCTTTGCAATACTGGTGCCTTAATTTGGAACTCGTTCTTTTCTTTTTTTTCTTTTTTAATTTTTCTTCTTTTTTAGATTACAGGTTTTTGAATACAGTCATGTGCTACATAATGATGTTTCAGTCAACCACAGATTGCATATATGATGGTGGTCCCATAAGATAATAATGCCATATTTTTATTGTACCTTTTCTATGCTTAGATATGTTGAGGTACATAAATACCATTGTCTTACAATTACCTGCAGTATTCAGTACAGTGACATGCTGTAAAGAATTGTAGCCTAGGAGCAACAGGCTAAATCTTACAGTCTAGGTGTGTAGCAGGCTATACCATCTAAATTTGTGTAAGTACACTCTATACTGTTTGCATGATGATGAAATCCTTAACAATATATTGCTCAGAATGTAACCCCATGGTTAAACAACTGTATATTAGAAGTCAATCATAGCAACAATACTTTTTTTTAAAAGAGTAGATTAGTCTAAATTGAAAAAACTATGATTAAAGAATGGTGTTAACCTTGTACACTGTTGGTGGGAATGTAAATTAGTACAGCCATTGTGGAAGACAGTGTGGAGATTTCTCAAGGGTGCAAAAATATAGTTAGATAGTTAGATAGACTGAATAATATTTGATAGCACAACAAAGTGACTATAATCAACAATAAGTTAGGATTACTTTAAAATAACTAAAAGAGTGGGATTAGAACCTAACACAAAGAAATGATAAATGCCTGAGGTGATGGATACTCAATTACCCTGATTTGATTAACTCACATTGTATGACTGTATCAAAACGTCACATGTACTCTATAAATAATGCAACTATTAATGTACTCATAGCAATTAAAAATAAAAAACTTACAGAAAAAATTAAAAATAGAACTACCATATGATCCAGCAATTCCCCTTCTGAGTATATATCCAAAGGATACGAAACCAGTATGTGGAACAGATATCTGCACTCCTATGCTTGTTGCAGCGTTATTCACAATAGCCAAGATATGCAATCAATTTAAGTATCCATCAATGGGTGAATGGATAAAGAAAATGTGGTGTGTATATATATACAACAGAATACAATTCAGCCTTAAAAAAGAAGGAAATTTGCAACAACATGGATGAATGTGGAAGACACTATGTTTAAGCCAGGTGCATGTTCTCACTTATATGTGAAATTTAAAAATGTTGAACTCATAGAAAGAGTAAAATGGTGATTACCAGAGGTTGGGGATAGGGTAATGAGGAAATGTTGGTCAAAGGACTCAAAATTTCAGTTAGACAGGAGAAATAATTGTAAGAGATCTATTACACATCATGATGACTATAGTTAATAATGACATGTTGTATACTTGAAAATCACTACGAGAATAGATTTTAAGTGTTTTCTCCACAAAAAA
>NW_012152507.1:1166238-1171440 GCF_000956105.1 Propithecus coquereli
TTGGGTTGTTTCCAGATCTTTGTAATTGTGAATTGTGCTGCTATAAACATTAGAGTGCAGATGTATTTTTTATAGAATGTCTTTTTTTCCTTTGGGTAGATACCCAGTAATGGGATTGCTGGATCAAATGGTAGTTCTACTTGTAGCTCTTTGAGGTGTCTCCATATTACTTTCCACAGAGGTTGTACTAGTTTGCAGTCATTTCTTTTTTAAAAGACTCTCTATATTTTACGTTTAAAGGTGGATCTTGAAAGTTAACCAAATATATGTCTATATTTTGATATATGCCATCATCCGTGTGTAGAAATACATACTACTATCCTGTGAGAGGAAAGGAAGGGCCCCTAGGAGGGAAGAACTGGGTGAGGGGAGAAAGATACAGGGATCTTTAAAAATCAGGTTCAAAGATATTTACCAGTATCTTTGCACTGCTACACAAAATGTAGGAGCACATATTTGTTTACTATAACCTGAGATGCTTCCCTCCAACCCCTTTTAGGGAATCTTATTAGAGATAGTATGAAAAGCAGAAAAGGCATGTTATCTTAGCAATTGTTTGAAGGAGAAGCTGAAAGTTAAAGTTATTATAGTACATTATAGAATGTTGTATTTAGGCGCTGTCATTTTGATAAAAATGGAATTAGGGACCATTGTAAATGCTTATATGTTCCCAGTGAGTGGTCCTGGCTTCGTTATTTATGGAAGGATCTTTTATAGATAAGAACTAGCCCTTGATGCAGTTGCGATTTGCATCTGTCATCCATAAAACCTTGATTTTGTTTTCAGATTTGTTTTCAGTTCCACAAATAAAAATGACTCAAATTGAAATTTAAGCAGAAAACTCCAAAGAAACCTTTTGATTGAATCTATCAGAAGGGATAGCACTGTGGCCATTTAGCATTTGATTGTAAATTCTAGTTTCTATTGACCTTGCTGACAGGTTTATGTTTGGTAGATCTAATTTCCTGAAGTGTTTTCAAAGATGTGGGCATTTTGATTAAAAATACTCTCACAAAACTTGCTAGGCATCTTTTTAAGGGATCTTAAAACTAATTTAAGGAGACACCATAGCAAAAGCAGTTATTACAGAAAAGGCTTCAGAGGAAAAAAATAAGTATTAGTTACTTGGATTTAGGACTTCGAAGCTAGAATCATTCTTATAAAAGGAAAAAAGTTTTCTCATGCTTAAGCTACTTTTTAAATAGAGTGAAATGAGATGGAGTATTTGTAATATAAATGGTTAAAGAAACCCTTTACACCAAGGTAGGAGAATTTTTTGCCTTTAATATATTTTATTGTTAAAAAATACACACATACATATTCATGTATATGGAAAAAATCTAAACAATACAGATGTATATAAAATAAAGAGTAAAATTGCTTCCACCCCCATTTCCTAGAGACAATCATAGTTCATATTTGGGTTCAGATCATTTAAGACCTTTTTTCTACACACATATAAACATAATTGCAAATTGCACACCTACATTTAAATAACAATATGATTGCACTGAATCTACTCTATAGCCACTTGATCCTTTTTGTTTTATTTTTTTAAAGTCAAGTTTATTGAGTTATAATTTGCATAGTAAAATTCACCCTCTTTATGTATACAGTTCAATTAGCTTTGACAAATGTGTCAAAATGCGCAACCACCACCACAATCAAGATATAGAACATTTTCTTAACTCCCAAAAGTTTCCTCGTGTCCTCCTATAGTGAATCCCCTCCTTCCACACCCAGCTCTTGGAAGCTACTCGTCTGATTTCTGTTCTGTAGTTTTGCCTTTTCCAGAGTGTTATACAAATTGAATTTTTGTGATTGGCTTCTTTTACTTGGCATAATGCCTTTTAGATTCATCTTGATGTTACATTTAACAGCAGTTGCTTCCATGTTATTGCTGAATTGTATTTTTTTGAATTGTATTGTATTGTGTTGTATTGTATTTGTTTATCCATTCACCCATTCATGGACATTTAGGTTATTTCCAGTTTTTGACTATTATAAATAAAACTACTATAAATATTCATATATAGGTCTTTGTGTGGCCATATGTTTTTTATTTCTTTTGGGAAAATACCTAGGAGTGGGGTTGTTGTGTCATATGGCATCTGTTTAAGTTTAGATGGAACTGCCAAATTGTTTTCCAGAGCAGCCATATTTTAATAATTCTGCATTTCCATCAGTGATTTTGAGAGTTCCGGCTGCTCCAAGTCCTTGTCAGCTCTTGGTATTGTTGGACTTTTAAATTTTAGACATTCCAGTGGGTGTGTAGTAATACTTCATTATGGTTTTAATTTGTATTTCTCTAATGAATAATAATCTTGAGGATTTTTTCACGTGCTTATTTGCTATATGTGTATCTTCTTTGGTGAAATGCCTGTTCAAATATTTTGTCTCTTTTTTAAATTGTATTCTTCGTCTTATCTTTGAGGTGTAAAAGTTCTTTACATATTTTCAATATAAGTCCTGTATCAGATAGGTATTTTGCAAATATTATCTACCAGTCTATGACTTGTCTTTTTATTTTAGCATTGTCTTTAGAAGAGCAGACATTTTAAATTTTGATACTATATTAATTTTTCTTTTATGGTTTGTGAATTTTGTCTCCTAAGTAATCTTTGCCTAACTGAAGGTCATGACAATTTTTTTTTATGTTTCCTTCTAGAAGTTTTATAGTTTTAGCCCTTACATTTAGGTCTATGACTATAACTTGCTTTTACCTCAATAATATACCATGGACATTATTCCACATCAGTACATTAAACTTTATCTTACTCTTTTTAATGACTACGTATTATACTGTAGTCTGAATGTATCATAATTTAATTAGCTATTCCCAAGTTAATGAATATTTAAGATGGTTCCAATTTCCCAAAATTACAGACGATCTGTGATGAGCATCCTTACATGTAAATATTTATACACTTATCTGAAGAGTTTTGAAGAAAATTTTTCTAGAAGTAGAAATATTAACATTTTTAGCATTTTGATAAGTACTGCCAAATTGACCTCACAAAAATCTTTACCAGTTTTTACTCCTATTAATAACATATGAGGTTGTGTCTTAGTCCATTTTATGCTGCCGTAACAGAATACCACAGACTGAGTAATTTATAAGGAACAAGACTTTGTTGGCTCACAGTTCTGGAGGCTGGGAAGTCCAAAATTGATTGGGCAAGAGAGAGAGAGATTGAATTTGCAGCCTCAAGCCCTTTTATAATTGGCATTAATCCATTCTTGAGGGTGGAGACCTTGTGGGTGAAGGTGGAGGCTCCACCTCCCAACACTGTTGCCTTGGGGATTACATTTCCAACGCATGAATTTGGGGGATACACATTGTAGCAAAGTATCCTTCATCCTAAACCCTAGTCACACTAGATATTTTCAATCTTTTAAATTTTTGTTAACTTGGTTAGTGGAAAATGATCTCTTATTGGTTAGTTTGGAGTTGCTGTATCACGTGGTAATTTTATATTTACCTTTTTGAGGAACCGATATACTGTTTTCCATAGCATCTGTGCCATTTCATACTCCCACCAGCAATGCACAGGTGCTCCAGCTTGGCCGTTTTTTACTATATGCATTGATCACTTGTATTTTTTCTTCTCTGAATTGCCCATTTATATCCTTTATCCTTTTTCCTACTAGGTTACCTTTCTTTTTTCTTCTTCTTCTCCTCCTCTTTTTCTTTTTTTCAGAAATTATCTGTATTTTATGCGCATTAGTTTTTTTTTGTTGTAAATTCTTTTCTTGCTCTGTCATTTGTCTTTTAACTTTGTTTAATGAGTTTTTCACTGTATCAATCTTTTCAACTCCAATGGGTTGTAGCGGTGTTTATCATGCATCTGAATTTGATTTCTTGCTTAGGAAGGTGTTTTCCAAACCAAGATTAGAGAAACATTCCCTCCCGATTAATTATGGCATATTTATAGTTTAATTTGATTTGATGATGTGAGATAGGAAACACATTATGAATTTTCTTCTTGTAGAGATAACCAAAGTTCTCAGAACATTCATTATACAGTACAACTTTTTCCATTGTTTTGAAATATTTCCTTTATTATATACTAAATTTTTATATATAATTTAGATTATTTCTGAATGATCTTTTCTGTTTCATTGAACTATTTGTTCCTGACGAATATCATCCCTTTAAATGAATTTTCTTAGCAAACCCATGAAATTTCTGGGAAAAAAAGACCTGGTGGTAACCATAGAAGGTGTATTCTCAGAGACCTTCCTTAACAACCTTATTTCTTCATCTCGATATTTTATAAGCCTGAAAGAAGACATCTGGGGTTGCTTTAAAAACAGAAACATACTTTAATTCCAATTTTAGGGATAAAATCCATGGAAATCTATGGGTACCACAACAGATCTTTAAGGAATCAGAGATGCTGTGAAAATTGGTTCTATTGATTGAATAAACAACACAGAAAAAGACTTTTTTCCACATATACCTTTTCTATTGTTTTTTGGTATTCGCATTAGATCACGCTCATTGCATTGATGCATTGAATTATCTCCTTGAGCAGAGTGCTGCTGTTTCACTATTATGTGGAGAGTAGAATGACTCCATACACTGCAGTATTCCAGGGTGAATCCCTCCCCTTCAATCATTGAGCATTCAAAGGAACCAGATTTAAAGTGTATACTGACCAAGATTAAATGGGAATAAAAGTCTTTATTGTTGGTAATGTACTTCATTCATGGATTCCCTTAGACCTGCAGATCACCAGAAATTATACATGCCACCATTTCTGCTGTAGCAACTGTATTCTTTCATTTGCAAGACATATTAAAAAGGGTCCTAAGACTGAAAGATTTTCTTAGACTTCTTAAATTGACATGGGTAAGTTTGATTATGTCGTATCAGCTAAAAGTATCATAAAATATACTTTTACACAGGTAAAGCAAACAGTTTTGAGCAGTACTTATCAATGTGGTAGTCTTTATTGCTTATAATCTTTCTACCTATATTGAAGTGTCCCTGGAATTTTAGTAAATATTATCCTGAATTGATTCAATATGAGCGATTTCCTTAAGCTTGTAATTATTTTCTCATTAGAAACAAATTACATTTTGATTCTATGATATCACTATTTCCTGTGGAGTAGTGGATAAAAGAAGAAAATTTTTTTTCTTTTATTTCAACATATTATGGGGGTACAGATGTTTAGGTTACGTATGTTGCCCTTG
>NW_012152507.1:1172080-1183640 GCF_000956105.1 Propithecus coquereli
GTGCAGTATAGAATTCAATGAAAACATAATCATACCTCATTGTGGTTTTGATTTGCATTTCTCTAATGATTAGAGATGTTGAGCATTTTTTTATATGTTTGCTGGCCATTATTCTGTCTTATTTGTGTTGTAGATAACTGCTGATAGTTCTAAGTACTTATGGTATATTTAATTTTCATAGATTTAGATGATTTGGATTAAACTTGTAGTAGTACAGTGCAGTATAGAATTCAATGAAAACATAATCATAGTTTTATTATAACTCTACTTATATTATTTATAACATGCTCCTATTTAGTACAAATATTGAAGTCTAAGGTGACATGATATATTTCTTCTTGCTTCAGTGTTGAGTCAAAGCTGCTTTAAGTTTCATTTTTTTTGATGATCTGGAAATCTGAAATAAAATAAATTATAAAATTAAATTTTATATTGGGCTAGAAAGTAGAAAAACACTTGCTCTGAAAGATATTTTCCTTTTTATAATTTTCAGACAGCTTAAAGATTAAAACCACTTAACCTTATATGATATTTGTAAGTAAATCTGTGATTTTTAAAAAAATCAGTGTTTCAGTATTAGCTTTTCAAGTGCTGGATGAAACTACTCTTCTTGTGTTTGGAGAATGAGATTATAATTAGTTTCTTGCACAAAGTGAGTACTTAATAGAAACTTTTAACTTGATTTTATCATACCTGCCTAGTTCTTCCAAATATTCTGAATTTTGAGATACACCTTCTACTGTTGTTTTAAACTCTCCTAAAGAAAAAAGATATACAATTTTAATAGTTTTTCATGAACACAGTTTATAATTCTTTTGTACTGGAACCTGAGAATTCCTTTTCCAGGATATCTATCTATCCTTATCACCAGGGCAGATTCTGTTGTCCAAAGATTGTCACAACGATATCTCCCACTCCGTATATTCCTCTGCTTTATGACCTTGTCAATCCCCCATGAAGAAGCAGAATCTAATTCCCTTCTTCTTGAAATTAGGCTAGCCTTAAGAATCTTTTGTAATCAACGGAATGAGGAAGAAGTGAGTATAGGACTTCTGAGACTAGGTCAGAAAAGGCTATGTGGCCTCCACCTAGCTCTCTTATGTGCTTTGGAGGAAGCAAGTCACTACGTAAGTCCTAACACCTTGAGATGGGCACTCTGGAAAGGCCATGTATAGATGCTCTGGAAGACAGTCCCAGCCAAGCCCAGTCTTCCAACCATCCCAGGCAAGCCTCCAGTCTGTGAGCGAGGCTGTCTTTGACCCTCAAAACCAGCCCATCTGTTAGCTGAGTGCTACTTAGTGACCTCAATTACTGTCCAGCCAAGCCCTGCCCAGATTCCTATCCCACAGAATTCTTATGATATAATAAAATGGCTACGGAAAGGCCAACTTCAGGGATAAGATGACTTGTTAAAACAATATTCAAAAGGAAAATTAATTTAGAGAACAATGTAGAGTATCTAAACAATAAGGTCAAATATAGAAAGTTTATATATAATATATAAATAGCCATGTTAATTTGTTACTAAACTTTCTTATCTGTCCTTTTACTCTTGATTTAAATATACTGGAACTAATCTAATAAGATGCTCTTTATTCCTGCTTAGGACAGGCCCCAGTCAGGTACCTCTTCTTATTTCCTGTATTTTATTTTTATAAGACTCTCTGCATTTCCTATTCTGTTCCCATCTCCCATCCACTGCAACTCCTGAAACATTTCCACTGTGCCCTTTGGAATATTTGATCCACTGTTTTGCAAAATAACCT
Source organism: Propithecus coquereli (assembly GCF_000956105.1). Lineage (NCBI taxonomy): Eukaryota > Metazoa > Chordata > Mammalia > Primates > Indriidae > Propithecus > Propithecus coquereli. The sequence continues at coordinate 1,173,847 of NW_012152507.1, forward strand.
ATATCCTCACCCTATTTTCTGAAATTCCTTTTACTTTTTTGCTCTAACAGAAACCTGGCTCTCCTCTGAAGATACAACCAGCTCAGAAACCCATTTTTCCTTTTGTTATCTGTCTTCTTACTACTGGCTCTGGAGATGGGTAGGTGTCCTTCTTCCTCCCTATTGTTCTTTCAGACATTTGCCCTCCCTCTTTCCCTTCCTAAAACTCATATTATCATATTATACAATCAACCATTTGTCACTTTTGTGATCTATCTATGGCTGGAATCATTCTCTGTTGATTTTATTATTATCTCCTTGTCACTTTACAGGTACTTTCTCAATTTAGCAATTTCAATATACATGTAGATCATTCCACTCTTAAGCTGTAATTTCTCGAGCTCCTGTTCTCTTAGATCTCACCCTATCCCCTACTTCAGCCATTAATTTTTCTGGTCATACTTAGACTTTGTCATTACCAGTAACTGCAAGCACCCCCAAGCTCCGTTCCTGCAATCAACTACTTGACTGCCACCTTTGCTCTTTCCATATCGTTCCCTCTAGTACCTCAACCCCAGCAATCATTCCACTGTACTGGGACCTCCAGTCCTACCATTTTTTTACTGTTCCTCCTCATTTTCATGTCGTCTCCCTTTATCACACAATTTAAATTCCATAGTTACCCACTCCCTTGCCTACAGCCCCAAATTGTTCTTTCCCACTTTGTCATTCTCACTTGACAAAACTATAACCCTAGTTAAATCCAACTGTCTGCCTGTTCCTCTCCTGCACTATGTAGCTCAATATAGCTGGAGAAAATATATAACCGGCCTGAGAGGCCTTGCTTTAACTTCATGGCCACAAACAGTAGGTGGACCCTTAATACTTTCAGGCCATTTTATTAAACATTCCCAGTCCACTCATTATTCCACTCCCCTAGATGACCATTTAACTCTTTCTTCTACTTCCTCAAACTTTCAACCCTCCACTTGCATCTTTGATCTCAGTTGATGATGTATTTTCTAGTTTCATAGAGGAAATAAAAGACAATAGGGAAAAACTTCCACAAGCTCTGTAGCAAGAGTTACTCACCTGCCTGCTTCTGTATTCTCTATACTTTGTCTTCCCTCCTGCTACCATCAGTGAACTCTCTAAGGCCAACCCCTCTACTTCTTCACTAGATATCTCATCCCCTCTTGCCTACACAAGACATGGCTTCAGTAATTCCTTCTGCCTCTCATTCATCGGTGTTTATGCTATCTACTAAATCTTCCCCATCAGCAAAGAACTATTAGTTGAAGTCATGTCACTAAGTTCTCAGCAACAAATGTGGATGAAGTGATATACAGTCGTGTACTGCTTACTGGCAGGTATACACTGTGAGAAATGCATTGGGATTCAATTTCTTCATTGTGTGAACATCATAGAATGTAGTTACACAAACCTAGACAGTATAGTCTACTACACACCTGGGCTATATGGTACAGCCTATTGCTCCTAGGCTACAAACCTGTACAGCATGTGATTATATTGAATACCGTAGGCAACTGTAATACAATGGTAAGTATTTGTTTATCTAAACATAGAAAAGGTAATGCATTACACTACAATGTTACTATGGCTTCAACATCACTAGGTGACAGGAATTTTTCAGCTCCATTACAGTCCCATGAGACCACCATCACATATGTGATCCATCATTGACAGAAATGTCGTTATGTGTCACATGACTATATACTGCTTCTGGATCTGCTTGAACTTTCCCTTTTCTTTAATCTTGAATGTTGAACAATTACCCTATCATTTGGATAGGGTATCATACAGACAATGACAACACTCTAAGGCTGTGGTTCTCAACTAGGGGTGGTTTCACCTGCAGGAAAATGTCTGGAGACATTTTTTGATTGTTATAACTGGTATGAGGAAGTGCTACTAAGCTCTAAAGAGTAGAAGTCAGGGATGCTTCTAAACATCCAACAATGCACACAACGTGACAGTCATTTCTTACATGCTCCCCAACAAAAAATTGTCCAGCCCATTTGAATAGTGCGAGGTTGAGAAGCCCTGTCCTAGGGGACGAAAGAGCAATGAAAAAGCCATCACCTCCTGAACGTCTGTGAAGCTATGTCATAAATGTAGACTGCTTATTTCAGGATTAAGGGAGAAACAAGCTTTAATATTCTTTCATATTCTTAATCTACTGTACTTTTGGGATTCTTTGCAATAGGAGCTTAACCTTTATCTTAACTAATATGTTCTATTATTCTTTTAGGTTAAGAACTACCTTGGGCTTTTCATTTTAATATTTTTCATTACATTACAATATATAGAAATATCCTAAAATCCTAATGTCTATTTTATACTATCTAATGTCTTGAACTCAGCCTTCCCTTTGGCTTGGCAGGATGTAACAGTATCTCGTAAGCTACAGAAGTCTTTCTTGGATTTCTCACATTTGCAATTATGCCTGACTTGTCTCAAATAATTATTTGGCATTCATTCCCCAGATGTTGAGGAAAGGCGACTTATATTGTGGACTATTTCCCACGTAGATTCTCTGAGAAGAATAGCTATATCTGCCTCCACTCTTCTATTCAATTTGGGCCACAGCTACTATTTTAAATAAAAGACGACTACACACACTGTGCTAGGGAACCTCAGCAATGGTTACTTTACATAAGAGAACATTTAAAATCATAATTCAGGTGTTCCGATACTTCTGAACAAGGTGAGCACTACAGGATTTGTTGACCATTGATTTCATCATTGCAAAAGTATTCATTTTGATGCTAATCTAGGTTATATAGTGTGGGTCTGACTTAAGGTGTGATTTGAGATGTTTGGTCTATAGGACTGCAAGGAAGTGGAAGACTGGGACCAATATCATTCCAGCAAGAGAGGCCAGAACCAATAAAAAGTTGAAGTGTGATATTTGCTTATATTATCTACATTTCAGAAGAAATTAGCACTTCTCTGTTGCTAATAGTAAAGACTTTCAAATAGCAGATTCTGTCAAGTAGGAACAAAAGGATCTTATTTATACCACCACTTAGCTTATACTCTACTAAAGCAATGGAATAAGCCAGCAAATGCTGAATTGCTACAAATCCATCATCTCATCCCTTTATTTGAAAACAATAGAATAATAAACAAAATTTTAAAAATGTTATCTGTGGAGGAGGAGTATGAATTGAAATGGAAGCGACATTACCTGGTAGTTCGATGGGAAAGGTGAATGAATTTTTATAATTTTGGCATGCAAAACATTTTTAGTGGCCGTACTCTAAAAAACGGTAAATAATAACTCATTTGTAAAGGTTGTGTCAGAGTTTATGGTCTAGACCTCTAGTAATGGATTCAACCTCTCCACAACAAATCAACAGTATTGTTGTATGCTCACATGAATATACAGTAGTCATTACCTTAAATTTAAAACTCTCTATAAGCAGCAAATGCAGAGGGCAGGATATGAAGGCTGTATTGTATCAGTGTGGTCTGCAGAGAATTTCTTCATATGGTTTTTGCCTTGTTGAAATATATGTTGCAGTTCAAAGCTAAAGGGATTACTTTTGAATAGTCATCAGAGGGGTTGATTACATTCGTATATCATATTTAGCTGGACCCTGCAGGCTATTATTCCATTAGCTATGCTAGTCCTGCCATTGTCAAAAAGTTGATCACCTAATGTTAAAAGACTGTTTTTTGTTGACCTTCTCAAAATGACTCAAAAGCTTTTGTTAAAAAATGAAACTCAGATTATGTTTTATGTAACTGATCAAGAATAAATACTGTGTATAAAAAATGCTCATCTCTTATGGGTGATCTTAGTGTTATGCCATTATTAACAATGGGATATTTTGTTTTTGTATTTCAGCATGTTGTACTTAAAGTCACAGATTCAGTTTTCATAAAAATACTACTTGTCTTTCACTGATAGTAAAGAGTCTCAGAAATTGACTTATGAAAAGGGAACATAAGTTTCTCCCTTCCCCACTATGTATTTAAATCATATGAAATTAACACCATGGAAGAAATCCAGTATATCAATATTAATATAAAATAGTACATGTACAATGGCCTAATTTCAATATTATTTTACAAGACCACTGTACTGAAGAGAACAAAATTTTATTTGGGAAAAATATATATATAAACTGAAAATTTGTCATTCACATTTGATAGTCAGAAAATCGCTTCCCAAAAATAAATAAGAAAATTTAACTGTTTATTTTTTACATAATGGTTGTATAGTTTCATTCATTTAATTGCAATAGTTGAAGAATTTTAATGAGTTAAGTATATATTTTTATAAACCCAGAATCCCATTACCAATATAAGGCATATTTATGGAAAGTTGACTTTTAACCTATTTTATTATGAATTAGCCATGAATAAGTAATGAAATGAAAGTTTATCTTTAGAAAAGATATTAATAGGTATGGCTTTATTATTTAAAATAAACATATAAAATTTTCATTAGAATCACATTACAAAAGCTGTCTTTTGGAAACAAAGATGATTCTGAAGCTATCTCAGTGGAACAGCTAGTCCTTGAATCATGTTACCAGAAGTGGTGATGGACTGCATAGACTCATGTGTAATCTTTGGCATGGTCTTCCTTGTAACTGCTGGTGTGTTAAATGGCTGGTCAGGGATACAGGCTGTGATCCTGGAGCACAGCCAGACACGAATTTTGGCCTCATTAGCACTGTTCTCTTAATTAACCGAACTTTTCAGCAAGTGGAAGTTTCCTAATATTTCTTGTACTTGCTTGCCTGTAGCTACCCAACTTGACACTCACAATAGAGGAGTGGGTATCAGTCAGGAGGAAACAGATGGCACATTCAACTGGGATTTTAAAGAGACTTTAATGAAGGAACTGTTAAGAGATAAGAACAGGGCTAAGGATCTAACAGGGGATGTTGAGGCACCCAGGGGACTAGCAATAGAGGGAATCCATACCATTGTCACCCCTGGGCCTGAAGGGTAAGTAGAAAGGATGGTGACATTGGATGTTGAGTGAGAGATAGAGATTAGAAAAGGAACCACCCAATAGAATCTAGAAGCAGTACTTGTAGAATGCCATAGCTGTCAGAACCGAGCTGAAGTGAGGGTCAGAGGAATGATATCCTAACCTTTCCACTCTCCTAACCTCTGATCTGTTGGTGACTCTCTTTGGCTAAATCCATACCAGGAAGCCAGAAGGCAATTGAGCCCGTGTGATGCATTCTGAAGTCAGTCTCCTGGGATGAAGGGCAGAGAAGGTAGACAACTGATCTTGTGTGTGTCTGTAGGGAGGCATGCGTGGTGGTGGGGAAAATAGCATATAATAATCACAAAGTGCAAATGCTGTCTTTTAGCAAAAATTCAGTCACGTGAAGTGTTCTTTAAGCATCAACGTATTTGATATTGACATATGATTTGGTGTTTCTCTTTTCCTTCCCTTTTCTCTTTGTTGTTCTCCTTCTCCCTACTCCCCCTGCCTCCTCCTTCACAATAATGGTTTGTCATTCATGGCACTTATCATCTTTAGTAAATATTTTATGAATCAAAGCCTGAGATTATAGAGTTAAACTCACTCTATCAAAAAATATTTGAGTTTTCCTGATAATATTTTCCTACCTTTTATCATGAACAAACACAAAGTTAACCTGTTCTATGTGTGTTTTGAAGTAGAAATCATGATATGGTAATTATCGAGCTGATGAGTATAACAATCAAGATATAAACTTTTAAGGTAGGAGGCATCTTTCAAGTTTCGGTGGACTCTCTTAAGTGCCAAAAATTGACATGTATTATTTCATATTATGGGTTCTGGTATATAGTAATTCCTATCCAAGGGCTTTTATTAATATTTGAAGCCCATTAAAATTTATGTGGGGATTGGAAGTATATTCTAACTCAAAATTATAGGCTCTTTTTTTCCTTAAGCACTATTATCTTGAATAAATGGAATGGAACTAGACCTGGATGAAGCATTGATGATACCATATTAACACAGAATTATTTTCAATTTCTTTTTCTGAATGTCTAAACTTTTATTGAGACTATCAGATTCAGGTCTATTAATCTGTTCAGACACCAAATACTTTCTCAAGAGAAATAAAGGTAGTGTTCACATCTTTATATAGTTCTTTTTATTTCTCCTATTGTTGCTACATAACAAATTATGCATTTTTTCTAGCCAAGATAGAATAAAAGAAATCAGATTACACTGTTTCCTGAAACACCCCTTCTGACCCCCAAAACCTGAAGAAAATATATGAAACAATGGTTTCGAAGACACTGGACATCGGACCACAAAAATCAGTGATTCCTGAAAGTCAGGAAACAAACAATATGAACCCTACAATTATCCCTAGCTTAATTTCTTGAGTAAGTTTCCAAGGCATTGCTCAGAGAAGAAGCCCTGCAGACTTCCTGAGTTGAGGAGATAGAGCTGAGAGTCTGGGTAGACCAAGGCAAATAGTTTGCAACTAGTGTTATTGTGGACTGAACATTTGTGTCCACCCAAATTTCATATGTTGAAGCCTCACTTCCAGTGTGATGGTATTTGGAGATGAGGTCTTTGGGAGGTAATTAGATCATGAACGTGGAGTCCTCATGAATGCAACTGTACCCTTATAAGAAGAGACACAAGAAATATGATTGCTTCACAATGTGCAGATACAGCAAGAAGGAGTCTATCTGCAAACTACCAAAATGGCCCTCACCAGAACCTGACCATGCTAGCATTCTGATCTCTGATTTCCCAGCCTTTAGAACTATGAGAAAAAAATGTTTGTTGTTTAGTCCACCCAGTCTATGGTTATTTACACAGGCAATATAGCAGCCCAAACTAACTGAAACAAGTGTGCCAGAGAGGAGAGAACTACATAGGGTGAGAATTCTGGGGATCTGTAGAAGTCAACCTCAAGTATTAGCCCAAGCCCAGATCAGAGCATGTGTGTGAGAAAACTACCTGAGGCCAAGGAAAGAAAATCTCCAAAGGATGTAAATGAAGAGTATATGATGTCCACAGAAGGCTGGGGAATACTGCTTTGCATTGCCAACCAGATTGGAAAACTTCATAATTTATGGGGCACAAGGTAGAGTACTCAGAATGGTCTAGTCTCAGAGGTGGGGAATAGTTATCCGTAGACTAAACCTGGCTCTGACTCCCACTAACAGGTCTTAAAAGCAAGACCTGAAAAGATCAGACTGTTTCTGGGTAACTTTACTGCATCACAGAGCAAAGCTCAAGAATATTGATGGGAATACAAAACTATTCAACACCCCAAAAAGGTAAATTTCCACAATGTCTGATATAAATTCCAAAACATGCAAAAAAGCATAACAAGGAGAAAAATCAATTAATCAAAACTAACCTAGAATTGACTGAGTTATTAGAATTAGAAACAAAGACATTAAAACAGTAATTATAACTGTATTTTAGAAAGTAATAACATTAAATAGAGACATGGAAAGTTAAAATAAAAGAAAACATTAATGAACTTGAAGACAGAGTAGTTGGAAAACTCAAAATAAAATGATGAAAGAAAAAGAGTAAAAAAGATGAACAGATTATCAATGAGCTGTAGGGCAGCTCATAAGCAGCCTAATATATATGTTATTGGAGATATGGGAGAAGGCAGAAGTAGAATTAAAAAATATTTTAAGAAATTATGAAGGAAAATGATACCAGATGAAAATTTGGATCTATACAAAGAAATGAAGAGCATCAGAAATAGTAAATAAATGTGTAAATATAAAAGGGTTTTTAAATTGTTATATTTCCTTAAGTGATATTTAAATATTTAAACAAAGATAGTAATAATATTTGTGGGATTTGTAGTGTATGTAAAAGTAAAATGTGCAACGATTTGCAAAGGTGAGTAGGGAAGAAATGGAAGTATCTTATTGTAAGACTTATTCTTGTGCTATGTGTTACCTTTGGTGGGAATATTAACTAGTACAGTCACTATAAAAAACAGTAAAAACTAAAAATATAAGTACCATATGATCTAGCAATCTCACTATGGGGTGTTTATCCAAAGGAAAGGAAATGAGCATATCAAAGGAATACCTGTTCCCCATATTTACTGACATACTATTCACAATAACTAAGATATAGAATCAACCTAAGTGTCTATCAACAGAACAATGGATAAAGCAAATGTGGTATTTATAGATAATGGAATACTATTCAGCCATATGAAAGAATGAAAGCCTGTCATTTGTGGCAACATGGGTGAGCCCAGAGGACATTATGTTCAGTGAAATAAGTCAGGCACAGAAAGATAAATACCACATGTTCTCACTCATATGTGGGAGCTAAAAAAACTTGAGCTCAGGTAACAGAGTAGAATTGTGGGTATTAGAGGCTGGGAAGGGTAGAGGATAGGAGGATGGGAAGAGGTTGGTTAGTGGATTCAAAATTACAGCTAGATAGAAGGAATGAGTTCTGATGTTCTGCAGCACTGTAGGGTGAATATGGTGAATTGTAATTTATTATATATTTTCAAAAAGCTACAAGAGTGAGTTTCCCCCTCACTCTTTCTCCATCTCTTCTGCCGTGTGAGCACACATTTCTCGTCTCCAGAGAATTCAGCATTCAAGGCGACAGCTTAGAAGCAGAGAGACGAGCCCTCAACCTGTGATACTTTGACTTTGGAGTTCCCAGCCTCCAGAATGGGGAAAGAATAAATTTCTACTTTTTATAAAAGCTACAAGAGAGAATTTTGAATGTTCACAACACAAAGGAGTGATAAATATTTGACATGATGGATATGCTAATTACCCTGATTTGATCATTATACATTGTATATGTGTATCAAAATATCACATTATACCTCATAAATATGTACAATTATTATGTGTCAACTAGAAAGGAAAAAAGATTCTTCTTCTATGTGTTAAATGCTCTAATGTCATAGACTGTGATAAGTTAAAGATGTATGCTGGTCATTATTTTTGTTTTTACATTTTAGTTTACACTCATTTTATGTATTCTGGTTAAAAGAAAAAAAAACAAGATTTTGAAAATCAACACTCCTCAAATCTAAGGATAAGAAAATCTATCTCTAAATAAACATTAATTGAACACAAACATTGAGGAAATGGACAAATTCCTGGAAACACACAACCTCCCTAGGCCAAATCAGGAAGAAATAGAACTCCTGAACAGACCAATATCAAGTAACGAAATTGAAGCAGCAATAAAAAAAAATCTGTCAACAAAAACGTCCCAGATCAGATGGTTTCAGAGCCGAATTTTACCATACCTACGAAGAAGAACTGGTACCTATACTACAGAAATTATTTCATAACAGAGAAGGAAATAATCCTCTCCAACTCATTCTATGAAGCCAATATCATCTAGATACCAAAGCCAGAAAAGGATATGACAACAACAACAAAAGAAAACTACAGATCAATATCCCTTATGAATACAGATGCAAAGTGAAGTATGGCAAGAATGGAAAAGTAAACACCACATGTACTCACTATTAAATTGAAGCTAAATGATCAACACTCATGTGTACATATGGTAGTAAAATTCTGCAGAAATCAAGCAGGTGGGGGGAAGGCAGGGATGGGTAAATTCATACCCAATGGGTACAACGCACACTATCTGTGTGGGCACACTTATAACTTTGACTCAAACTGTACAAAAGTAATTCATGTAATCAAAATGTTTATAACCCCATAATATTCTGAAATTAAAAAAAGAAAGAACTGTTTTAATTTCTCAGATTTTTCACTGATTACTTGTCATGGATGCAATATCCTTTCGAATATTGCTGAATAAAATTAAATTCATTTAAAATTAGAAA
>NW_012152507.1:1184835-1189802 GCF_000956105.1 Propithecus coquereli
TTTAATTTTAATCTTTTAATTGTAAATTGTCAAATTATAGTTGTATATATTTGTGTGGTACAGAGTGATGTTATGATTCCTGAATATAACGTGGAATAATTAGATGATGCTCAATTAGCCTATCCTTCACCTCAAATACTCATCATTTTTTTTGTGGTGAGAACATTTGTAATTTACTCTCTTAGAGAGTTTGAAATTATTATTTGCTATATTCACCATCCTGTTCAATATATCTCAAAGAAAATAAAACTTATTCCTCCTGTGCGGTTGAGGATTTGGAACCACTGACCATAGTCTTCTCATTTCCTCCATTCTTTCAGCCTCTGGTAACTCTCTGCTTCTTTTAGTTTGATTGTTTTGGATTCCACATATGAATGAGAACATGTGATATATATCTTTCTGTACCTGGCTTATTTCACTTAGCATAATGTTCTCTGGTTACATCCATGTTGTAACAAATGACGAAGTTCTTTCTTTTTTAAGGCTGAACATTATTCCTGTGTGTGTGTGTGTGTGTGTATCAGATTTTCTTTATTCATTCAGTGGTTGATGGACACTTAGGTTGATTCCATGACTTTGCTATTATGAATAGTGTCGCAATGAACATGGGCATTCAGACATCTGACAAACCGATTTCAAATGTTTGGGTAAATACCCAGAAGTGGGATTATTGTATCATATGATAATTTTATTTTTAGTTTTTTGAGGAACCCCCATACAGATTTCCATAATGACTGTACTAATTTATATTTCTACCAACAGTGTACAAGGGTTCCCTTTTCTCTACACCTTGACCAACATTTATTACATTTTCTCTTTTTGATAATAGCCATTCTAAATAGGCATGAGCTGATATCTCATTTTTTAAATTTGCATTTCCCTAATTTGATTAGTGGTGCTGGGCCTTTTTTTTTTCATATATCTGTTGGCAATTTGTATGTTTTCTTTTGAAAAATGTCTATTCATGTTTCATTTATTAATATAAATTGGATTGTTTTCTTTAGAGTTGTTCGAATTCTTTGTATATTTTAGATATTAATCCTTTATCAGATGTATGGCTAGCAAATATTTTATCCCAATTCATAGGTTGTCTCTTCACTGTTAATTCTTTCCTTGTTTCTGCATAAGCTTTTGTTTTGATATAACACCATTTGTCTATTTTTGCTTTTGTTGCCTGCATTTTTGGGGTCAAATCTAAAGAATCGTTGCCTGGACTGTTGGCACATAGTTTTTCCCCTCTGTTTTCTTGTAATAGTTTTGCAGTTTCAGGTCTTATGCTTAAGTCTTTAATCCACTTTGAATTGAATTTGTATATGGTGTGAGATAAGGGTCAAATTTAATTCTTCTGCATATGGATATCCAGTTTTCCCTACATCATTTATTAAAAAGATTGTCCTTTTCCCATTGTGTATTCTTGGCACTTTGTCGAAAATTAATTGACCATACATGCATGGGTTCATTTCTAGGCTCTCTATCCTGTTCCATTGTTTGATAAGTCTATTTTTTTTTTTTTTTTCTGAGACAGAGTCTCACTCTGTTGCCCTGGCTAGAGTGAGTGCCGTGGCGTCAGCCTAGCTCACAGCAACCTAAAACTCCTGGGCTCAAGTGATCCTCCTGCCTCAGCCTCCCGAGCAGCTGGGACTACAGGCATGTGCCACCATGCCCGGCTAATTTTTTCTATATATATATATTTTTAGCTGTCCAGATAATTTCTTTCTATTTTTAGTAGAGATGGGGTCTCGCTTTCACTGGTCTCGAACTCCTGACCTTGAGCGATCCACCCGCCTCGGCCTCCCAGAGTGCTAGGATTACAGGCATGAGCCACCGCGTCTGGCCAATAAGTCTATTTTTTAAAAAAATTTTTATTTTTTTACTATTTCAGCGTATAATGGGGGTACAGATGTTTAGGTTACGTATGTTGCCCTTCCTCCCCGCCCCCCATCAGAGCTTCAAGCGTTTCCATCCCCCAGATGGTGCGCATTGCAGTCATTATGTATGTATATACCCATCCCCTTCTCCGCCCTCCCACCTGCCCGATGCCCAATAAATGTTATTCTTATATGTGCACTTAGGTGTTGATAAGTGAAACCAATTTGCTGGTGAGTATGTGTGGTGCTTATTTTTCCATTCTTGGGATACTTGATAAGTCTATTTTTATGCCAGTATCATGAGATTTTAATTGTTATCACTTTGTAGTATATTTTGAAGTCAGGTAGTGTGATGCCTCCAGCTTTGTTCTTTTTGTTCATGATTGTCTTGGCTATTCAAGATTTTTTGTGGTTCCATATGAATTTTAGGATTGTTCTTTTGATTTAATGAAGATTGACATTGACTCTCTCAACCACCCTATGCTCTAGGTATTATTATTCCTGTTGTGTAGACAAGGAAACCAAAGGTTGGAGAGATTAACTTGCTCAATATCACACAGCTGATAACTGGTTCATTGGAGATTCAAACCCCGGTTAATCTGGATCTTAAGCCCATGCTTATAGCATCTGTACTCATTCTCACTTCGATGAATTCAGAAGGAGAAAGATGAGTCATAAGAAAGCCTCTCAGGCAAGTGTATTGTGTTAGGCTTGGAGAGGTTGATTTATTTGACTTTGTGGCAAGAACTGCTGCAGCAAGCCTATCTAGTCCTTAATCGTTGTTTGTCTATTTAATTTCTTGTCTTTTAGAGACCATTTCTAATGCAGCAGTTAAAAATATAGCCACATACCCAAGGGATCTCCCTGAAAACCACTAATCTGACATGTGGACCATGACAACTGAGCTTGGACTAGTGAGAACCTTAATCCAGATTTCTATCATGTAAGTTGTTGCCTTTATTTCATTATACTTTGACTCAACCCCTAATGGATTCAGCTTCATAAAGTCAGAAAAAGGGGAAAAAAAGCAATTTATTCATGTTTTCATTAGGGCTCACTGTAGACATGAAATTTCTCTAAAAATGCAAATCATTTGGTGCCACATAAGTGAAACTCGGTAGCTAAAGCTCTTAGAGGAAAATGCTTTCCCAGGGCTAATGTTTTTATGCCCAGTGATTGAATAAATCGATCCATTTATTACAACATCTTCACTTAAGTTTTTTATCCCTAGATGAATGTATCTAACGGTACGAGAGGACTTTTCTTTATCACTAAGAAAATTGATTACACTTGTTAATTTGGCTTTTAATCCTAGTATATCAAAATAAATACCATAAACAAGTGTAAAAGAAATCAATATAGATCCTTTTAATATCAGATTGATCAAAAAAGGATTTAGTAAGACTCCAAATGTAAAATACTAATGTAGAAACTAAGCCCTTACTTATGTAATATGACTTTTGACGAGCTCAGTATAAACCTGAAATAAACTTTTTCTGAAAACAGAAATGCTGCACTTTTGTTGCATTAAAGAAAAATCCCCAGAAGTCCTACCTATCCAAGGTATTTAATGTGAACATTCCTTTTAAAAGATTTCTTGTCTTTGCTTCAGCCATTCTTATTAGTTCATGGGGTACCATATCATAGATTTTTTTTATGTTATGTGAAGCAAAAATTACACTTAACAGGTATAAGCTTAGTTATAAAAAATAGATAAAACAACACTTAAAAGCCAAGATATCACAAGGAACGGCTATCAGTCATGCTTTTAAGAGAAGGTGAGGACAATGAAAAATAGAAATCATATGCAAAGACTCCTGAAATATCACTTAGACTACCCTTAGGCCATTATGACATATGTTTTGCAGAATCCAAGTAGCAAACCAATTGCTCAGCAGACATTCTTTTGACTAAGGATACTTTTGATTTCACTTGTATAACAATGAATAAGACAGAGATTCATGCTACTTCATCTTAGAATGACACAAGTTTTAAACTGCTTTAGTATATACTGTGTCAGTCATAAATGGTAATACCTATTCATTTGCCATTCATTCAAGATATAGTCATTGAGTGCCCACCAAGTGAAAAACATGTACTTGTGGGGTAGGTGCTGGGGTACAGTTGTGAATAGTGTTCAAATTAGATGGATTCAGAAGTCTAAGGCTGCAGGGATCAGTGGAGAGTTCAATCTGCAGTTATGGCATAGCTCTCTGGATTGGTGCACGGTCCTCAGAGAAGAAATGAGATTTTTGAGTCTTGATCACAATATTTTGCCCTTGGATCCACTTATGCCTGAAGCCAATACATCCCTGGACCTTTCAGTTATGTGAACCAATAAATACCCTTTTTTGCTTTAAAAAATGAGATTTTTATGTTTGATTTCTTAAAACAGTTTAGTAGGGACACAGGGCTTCAAAACAAATACTGACTTTAACAGAATACACATAAATGCACTTAGATGTTTATCCCAGGAAAAATAGCCTGCCAGTTTATTCATGGTAGGACTCGGATTCTTTGATAGCATGATTGTTGGGTCAAAAGTTTAAAAAGCAGAGAATTTCTGTGTCAGAGCATGTCTTTTCAACACTCAACATATGCACACTATACAGCTGTGTATATATTTCAACTGATAAATATGTAGAAGTCATTTTTGAAAAACTTTTTGTTGGTTTGAATTGAGGTATACAATCACCATTTCTTTGTAAACTTCAGATTACAGACATTTTTCTTTTGAAGTGTAATATATTTTTCCCTGTGTCTGCAGTACCTTGCATGATGTCTTAGAGCTAGTATATACTTAATGTTCTCTGAATCAACACAGTTTGCAGCTTATGATTTACTTTTAGAAATGTGACATAATATATTGCTTGGCACATAGCAGATGATCAATAAATGTCTATTGAAAGACACACAAAATGAGTGAATACATCTATTCTTAAGAGGTTAGAAGGGAGCACGAAAGACATGTAATAAAGACAAAGCTATGGGTTTGAAATGCTAGATAATTAAAAAAAAATTAACCAGCAAGATTTATAGACAACTCTTCAATGAGTACATAAGAAATAGTTTTGAAGAACTGGTTTTCCTCTTGAATAT
>NW_012152507.1:1190492-1191785 GCF_000956105.1 Propithecus coquereli
TATCAAGTCACCTTTCCTCACTGCAGTTAATGTAACCGGAGTAAAAGAAGCCCTATTCAATAAATGGTGCTGGGAGAATTGTACTGCCACATGCAGAAGAATGAAACAGGATCCATATCTCTGACCACTCAAAAAAATTAATTCAACATGGATAAAAGACTTAAATGTAAGGCACGAAACCATAAGAATTCTAGAAGAAAATTTTGGAAAAACTCTTCTAGATATCAGCCTAGGCAAAGAATTTATGAAGAAGACCCCATATGGCAATCACAGCAACAACAAAAATAAACAAATGACACTTGATTAAATTAAAAAGCTTCTGCACAGCTAAGGAAATAATCAACAGAGCAAATAGACAACCTACAGAATGGGAGAAAATATTCACAAGCTATCTAGCCAAGAAAGGGCTAATAACAAGAATCCACAAAGAACTCAAGCAAATCAGCAAGAAAAAAACAAACAACCCCACTTAAAAATGGGAAAAAGACATGAAGAGAAGCTTTTCAAAATAATATAGCCAAATGGCCAATAAACATGAAAAAATGCTCAACATCACTAATCATTAAGGAAATGCAAATTAAAACCACAATGAGATATCACCTTATCCCAGTTAGAATGGCTTTTATTAAAAAGTTAAAAAACAATAGATGCCGGTGTGGATACAGACAGAAAGGAACACTTATACACTGTTGGTGAGACTGCAAATTAGTGCAACATCTATGGAAAGCCGTATAGATATTCCTCAAAGAACTGAAAGTGGACCTACCATTCAATCCAGCTATCCTACTCCTGGGTATTTACTCAAAGGAAAAGAAGTCATTTTAGTCAAATTTATTTTATCTGCACTTGAATGTTTATTGCAGCACAATTCAAAACAGCAAAGATGTGGAATCAACCCAGGTAGCTATCAATTCAAGAGTGGATTAACAAAATGTGGTATGGAGTACTACTGAGCCACAAAGAAGGATGGATTAAGGCCTTTTGCAACAAATTGGACAGAACTGGAGACCATTATCCTAAGTGAAGTATCTAAAGAATGGAAAAACAACCACGACATGTACTCACTAATAAATTAAAACTAACTGATGAGCACACATATACACAGAGGAAAGTAAAACTCAGTGGAAATCAGGCAGGTGTGGGGGTGGGAGTGGGGATGGGTGAAAATCTACCAAATGGGTACAATGAACACCATCTGGGTGAGGGGCACACTTATAACCCTCACTCAAGCATAACAAAAGCAATCCATGTAACCAAAAATATTTGTATTCCTGTGATATTTTGAAATAAAAA
>NW_012152507.1:1192985-1216171 GCF_000956105.1 Propithecus coquereli
TTTCCAACCTTTTACTTTGCACATAGTAGGCACACACAATAAACATTTGTTTTGCTGTATTGCTGTTTGAGCATGGTGTGTTTTAATACATGAGTGTACCAGCCTTTGGAATACTATGTTTTCAAGATTAATAGTATCAAATAAAGCATTTGGAGCTCTGCAGTCCTTCTAATATTGTTTATATTTATTACATCAATCTGTATTAAGTCTACCATCTATTTCCATAGGTTAAGAAGTT
Organism: Propithecus coquereli; assembly: GCF_000956105.1. Taxonomy (NCBI): domain Eukaryota; kingdom Metazoa; phylum Chordata; class Mammalia; order Primates; family Indriidae; genus Propithecus; species Propithecus coquereli. Next base: position 1,193,224 of record NW_012152507.1, read on the forward strand.
TAATGCAATATTTATTTTGATAATGTGTTACTCTCTAATCCTCATACACATCTCATATTTTCCTGCTTTTATGCCTTTGCTTATGCTGTTTCTTCCGCTAATCTGCACAAGGTCAATTTGCCCTTCAAAACTTTGTTCAAATACTGCCTTCTTATGCTTCCAACTGAATGTGATCTGTCTTTTGGAACTCCTATAACTCTTTCTTCTATAGCCGATAATTATGTTTTACCTTATATCCTGGTTATTTGTATGCATAATTTTCTTCCAAATTATGATTGTAAAATCCTTGACATTAAGATTCAACTTTGTATCCTCCACCCGCCACGTCCCCCAACACAAATTCTAGCACAGGGCTTTGCACAGAATAAGTACTCGGTAAATATTTATCGAATGATTTTCAGCACTATCGGGAAAAAGGTTATTGTAGTTTGTTTGGACATTTGGAGTAGAGAGTAATTGGTTCTAACATTTCATTTAAAAAAAATCTATGTAGGCGAACTGTTGCATTCAGATATTCATACTTTTCCTGACAGTCCCCATTTTTGACCAATATATACAGCATCCCTCTCCACTCTTTCCCTTGTTGTACAGATGGTGGTAATAGGTAGTTGTGGTGGGAATGGTAGCTAGCCAACACCTTTGTTTTCTCCCCATTTGGGGGCACTGCATCTCCCAGCCATCCTTTGCAGGTAGGTGTTGCTGGGACTAAGTTCCCTCCAAGGAAATGTGAATAGAAGTGAAGTGTGCCTTTCATAGGCCTAGTCCTAGAGAAAGTCTCCCAGGTACTTTGTCCTTCAGCTGGTTGGATAAAAACAAGGAGGGGATGGTGGAGCCAAAAGATGGAAAGATCTGGGCTCTGTGAATGATTATGAGGAGTAGAGAATCGACATGGCGACCTGGAACCTCTTTAACCTATTAAATAAACAAGGAATAAACCTCTGTTGTATGGAGCCATTGCATGCTTGCATCTTCTTATTACTATAATCTACCCGACCCTAAATAACACAGTAGGGAAAATGATGGTGGCTGCAAACTCCATTTCACTGCCTTAGGAGAAACATGTCCTCGTTTATAGCAGCTAAAACCATTACCACGGTCATGTTTTTAACCTAGCTCAAGAGTGACGAAGAGGATGTTGAAGGAACTAAAGGAACTGATTTATTATCATGGAAAATAGAAGATTTAGAGCGGGCTGAAAAGAATCTTTAATTTGTTTTGCTCACCATTGTCCTAGCACCTAGCTCAGGCAAAAATAATATTTGATGAAAGACTGAATATTTGAATAAGTAAATATGATAGAAATAAAGCCTTAATTTTTATTGAGAAGAGCATTCAAAGTGTCAGGCTTAAAATTAATTAGGAAAAATTTAAATTAGATATTAACCTCTCCTATGTCTTCATGATTTCCGAGTTGACGTTTGAGTTCATCCTTCTGGCATAGAAAAGTCACTTAGTAGTGTGAGCCTTGCTGTGCCGAGAAAATGGAAGAACCTGTGTTTTGGCATTTTGACAAGGAGGCCATTTTAGTGTGAACACATGACACATAAGTAATATTTTAGATGCAGGGTGTGAAACTTTTAGATGACTGTACAGAAGTATTTTTACGCTGGGAATAAGAGCTGAAGAGCTATATCGCTTACTTTATTTACCCCTTTCCTCAGCTCCTCTGACATTGCCCTAATTCAGATTGTCATCTCTTCCCTGGGTTATTGCAGTAGCTCTTAACTGGGCTCTGTGCTTACAGGCTGTCTGTATCTCCAGTCCATCCTCATGTCGCCACAGAGTTACGTATGCACATTCCCAGTAAGTTCCATCCGTATTCCCAACACATTCTGGCTGCCTCTTCAAACTGCAGTACTTTAAACACACCATGTTTTCTCATGAGCCTTTGCCCTTCCTGGATCATCCTTTCTTTCCAGCTATGGGGTGAATTCCTACTTCACTTTCATCATGACTCAAAAGCATCTCTTCCAGGAAGCACTCCTTAGCTTAGATGATTCTCCGTTGTTCTTCATGGCACTGCATACCTTGATTTTAGCAGTTACCATATTGTGCTAGGTGGCCAGTTCCTTCAGCCCAGGGACCTCTGTAATATGGCGGTCAGCATTCTGGGAACTTGATGGGTTCAAACGCATTATCTTGTTTAACTTATTGGGATAATATTATTATCCCCATATTACAGATGAGTATGTAGATGGCCACAGAGTCTAAGTGACACAGCTGGTAAATGGTGGGACCATTTTCAGAAAACACAATGGAAAACAAATTCCTCAGATACATGAAAACATCTGACCCCATAGTTGGTACCTTGTGTCACTATTCCATTTGCTCAATGAGCCGCCACTCCCACAGTCTTTTCCCCTCACTTCTGTCTTTCTTTCCAAACTCAGCTTAGGGTATCTGAGCATGCAGCTTGTACTGAATAGTTTTTTTTCTTTTTTACTAGTGAAAAAAAAATTGTGTCTCATTTATTTGGGAAAATGCCAAGAAATTAAGGCTAGGTAGTCTTTTCAGGGACTGGGAAGCCCAGCGAAGGCTGTGGAGTAGCCCTTTTGCTTAAGGGCATAACTGGACATGTGGCTTTTGGCAGGTCAAAGTCTGACTTTCAGGTTATGAGCAGGTGCACACTTTGAGGCACTAGACTCTGCTGTGAGTCAACAGCAAGATTTTCTTTGTGGCACTTCGCGAATAGCAGAAGAAGTGGATTGCTGGGGGATACTAAAGAAGTCTAGAGGGGGCAGGTGTGGATTCTCTCACTTTCTCTTTCTGTGAAGGCCAACTTCTTGCATCCTTTACAGCTGGGATGGTAGAGCTATCCGTTTGTTGAGTAAATATATTTAATAATTAAAAGTAAAAGAAATACTTTGAAACATTAAAAAAATTGTTTATGTGCATCAGTGTGAATTAACCTTCCTTTCCCTCTCCCTTTGTTACTCTCTTCTTCCCTCCTTCACTCCTTCCCTTCCTCTCTCGCCTTCCCATATTTTTCCTTCCTTTCCTCCTCTTCCTCCTTTTAATCAAAATAGTTGATCTCAGGACTAGAATGAAGTAAAGGTCAGATTAGATCAGGCTATGTAAATAGGACATCTTTTAATGATATCATTTTCTTTTCAGAAGAGATTTCAATGGAAACATAAAGCAAACTAAGGTAAGAGAAAGCACAGTGGAAAGCGAATTCCTCAGGTAAGACTTTTTTCAGTGAAAGAATCAGCTAACGTCTAGTCTGACATCACAAGAGAAATCAGTCCTTAGGCCCTGAGCCCTTTACCCTCCACCACCGTTAGTCAAAGACCTTTTGTCTTGGCAGAAAGGGCCAGGCAAAGACTCAAAATCTCATGTAGAAAACATTCCTAGGAACACGGGTTTTTAAAAAAGAAAACATTCAAGAGACCCTGAAAAACATCTAATAATTGACCTTGGGAGGGTGGGAGAACGCAGTACGTAATGAATTTCACCAGGACAATCAGATTCCGTCTGAATAAGTCTTTTAAATGCTCTAACTTGGAAAATTTCTAGTGCCTCACTTACAGATCACGGGAAATAAGTGCCTGGCCATGCTCTACCCAAGGTACAGTCACTCTGTTTTCAAGCTCAAAACAGATATTGATTTTCATTTCAAACTCTAATGCCAAAATTAGCAGTGTCAGGTTGAATTAGAGGTGGATGATTTAGAGAGCTCAAAAGTGAACGAGCAGCACAGCCAGACTGCTCTTTCTTGGTTGTTTCTTTTTCCCTTTCATGTTCTAAAGACAACAAAGCGTGGCATACCAGATGCCTTTGGTTTTATGGCACCCATAGAAATATTCAGTCCCACTCCAAGTCGTATGTTGTCAGCACTTCTGTTTCCTTTAAGTGTCAGTTCAGGCGTGAATGCACCTAGGTGGAAGATTATTACATACCGCTTTGTAATGATTTCCTTCTGTTGAGCCTTTTGTTTCTTATTTACCTTTTGAAAAACCAAAATTTGTAGAGCACTTTAAATTGACAGAGCATTTCATCTACATTGTCCCATGGAGGGGACCTAAGGGGTTATGGCACAGTTATTGAACGACTCCTTGACGTCTGGAGGTTGATCACAGGAAAATATCTACAAATCAGGGCTGGTGAGAGTTTCCCTCACATGGAGCAGTTAATCAAAGGAATGGAGAGAGCCCAATAACAGGAATATTTGAAGCATTGATTCACTATAAGGAGCAAATGCTACCTACACTTCACTTATCCATAAGGAAGAGGGTCAACGCCAGAATGGTTTCGAGGGCAGGGCAGAGGGAAAGGAAAGACTATTGATATCCTCCAAAATACTCCTATGTCTGTACAGATAATATTCTAATGCATCTGGTTTTTATTCATTTTTGCTTTGAACGAAGAAGGCTTTTATTGTATTTCTCCCATGCAGAGATGTGTGTTTAGGGTGTGCATGTGGAAGGGAAGAGGGGACGTAGGGGAGGAGAGAGGAGGGTCAGGAAGGGGAGGGAGAGGAGGGAGATGGAGAATGAACAGGTAAACAGTAGCAGAGACAGAAGCTGGAGGTTCTTCAAATATAGATCTTCCAGGATAAAGAGAGATCCGTTTAGTAAATGCCTACAAGTTTCCCCAGCCGTTTTCTCCTACACATTCTAGTTCCACAAAGGGGGTAGCACAATTATTCAATTACTCCATCAGCACCAGGTGGAGTCACAGTAAATACCTCTGCTGAACAGGATGGGTGGCAGCCTCTCTGTGGTCCCACAGGTATTGTATATGCCTCTCCCACTAACTATCAAAGTATGTTGTCATCTGCTTACTTGTCTGTACATGAGTTCTTTGTGGGCAGAGATTGTGTTTTTTCATTTTATATTTCTGGGGTGCCAGAAAATGTTGGGCTTATAGTTTGTATTCAAGTCGTGTCTGAGGAATGAATGGCTAGTGGGCTATATGGCTACTCCCACAGGAATGTGTGAGTTGTATTAAAGGTGGGGAGAGGGAGTGATTCCCTCAAACTATATTATTTTAGGAGTAAAAATCTGAAAAATTAAGAGAAAAGTGGAGAAAATTCCCCGTGACTCATCATCAATAGCACACTTAACCAAGGTTTAGAGAGCAAATAATTCTGAACATCAACACCCAGATGCCTGGTATGGGTATTAGGCTACCACCAATTTTCATCAAGCACATGGCATGCTCACAGTTGGGGATGTTGAACAAAGAGTCTGAGAAAGCCAGTAGCAGATTGGAGAGGGCTCCGGAAGCTGGTGGACTGATGGGTAAAGCAGGAGTGGGGCAAGAGCCTAGGGGAAAAAAGGGCACAGGGCCTTTGGCTCAGACAATTGCAACCCTGAGCCAAGTGAGACAAAATAGAAGAAGTTTGTTGGCAAGAATCAGAGCCTTCTGGAAATAGAAGGGAAAAATGAAATGCTGGCAGGTAAGTAGAGAACCCCTAGATGTGGAGCTGAGACTGGCACGTAACTTTGGGCTTTGAGAGAGATAACCTCAGATTGATTAGCCATGGCAGCCTTCTCTGTGTGTTCTCTGTTGGGTGCAGCAAGTGAAGTTTGGCAAAGCAACAGAGAGAGGAAACGAAGAACACCTTTTCCTTCCTGTTTTAGCTATTAAATGAAGTGTAGCTAAAGTCTGAACATAGGTTACACTATTGTTTAGCTATTAACTATGGCCAAGCTTAATACTCCATAGGTGGAAGGCTGCTTAAGCTACAGCTGACAGGAACACTCTTTGTGTCTTGAGAAACCTCAGGTGTTCTGATACACAATGAAGTGCTCTTTCCCCCACCCTACACTGTCTCTCATGCTGTATTAATGCAATTCAGTAATTTATCCAACAGCAAAGTATCAACAGTGTGGACTGTGTAAAGGCTAGTCAATGTTTGTAATAATATTGTGTAAGGTTTATTATTCAAGTGTTAAGCTAAGGATGGTTACAGGTTTTTAAAAACGTTTTTTTCCCTTTTGCCTTTAGTACTTGCCTCTAGCACTAATACAGAAGAATAGGCACTGTTACCTCACAACATATTTCTCTTTTTGTCTAAAGAATGTCACAACAGGAAAGCCTATTTGTGAAGAGATACTTTGCTTTCTATATTGCAATTGGGAAGCACAGCTAGTTTACTCTGCGTAAACTCCCAGCTAGCAATTGATGTTGAGAAAGAAGCTCAGTCTCCTAGAGTGAATGGAGTTTATAGACTAGCCTTCAGCTTGTAGATCCTCTGTACCAGCCCTAGGGGAGGATAGATTTTATAAATAAAATATTTGTGAACAGCAGTAGTCACAGCATTACTACAAACTTTAAAAAAAGAATCAAAGGGCATGGTTACATGAAGTGAGCAACAAGTCAGCATTTGCTTCTCTGAACCATCCAGGGCTACACCATGCAGGACTCGTTAGTATGCTCAAAAAGGGATAGAGAGTTGTATTAAGAATTAGAGATGTTAAAAATATCAAAAACTCCAAATATACTTAGTATCGATTCTCCAACCAGCTCAACATTAGGATGTTGGTATTTGTATTTGAGAAGCAATTATGCAGCTTGAAGGTGAACCTTAAATTTCAAGAAATTAAAATAGTCATGACTTTCTGGTTAGTTTAATCCTGCTGCAAATATGCAAACATAGTAAAATATTGGTTTACAAATATTTCCCAGATGATTTTAGTTCATAAAAAAATGTGACTTCCAATTTTTACTGCGTATGTGTGGTGGGGGGATTGCTGTCCACCATCTCTCCAGGTGAAAGTGCGTTTAGAAAAATGTCGTGAGGAGCAGTTCCTCACTTCTCTAGTTCTGTAGGCTGGTCTGGATTCTGGCCCGTACCCAGCATGAAAGACATATAAATTCAGGATTCTGGGAGAACTTGAAGAATGATGTCTGTAAAATGGCCAAGTAGAAGATTCTAGCACTCTTCCTCCCCCAAACAAAAAAAAAATCTCCAAACAATGAATAAACAAATACATTTTAAACAAAATAATTAAAGGAGAGTACTGGAGAAAACAAAGCAGCAGAGAAATCCTGTAGGGCTACCATCCCCAACCGCTGGGCTGTGGCCTGTTAGGGACCAGGCCACACATCACAGCCTGAGCTCTGCCTCCCCTACACCCTGCCCTCCCCATCTTCTGTGGAAAAATTGTTTTCCATGAAACTCAGGAACCAGGCTGCACAGCAGGAGGTGAGCGGCAGGAGAGCCAGGTGGGAAGCTTCATCTGTGTTTACAGCCGCTCCCCATCTCTCGCATCACTGCCTGAGCTCTGCCTCCCCACCCCGCCTCCTCCCTGCCCCTCCTCCGTGGAAAAATTGTCTTCCATGAAACCCAGCCCCAGTGCCCAAAAGGTTAGGGACTGCTGCTGTAGGACACAGAAAGCCGAGATGGTCACATAGAGAAGGGAAGGAAATTCCTTGTTTCTGCCATCCCATCCCCTAGCTGGGATCTGCTTGGCAACCAGGAGGAATTTCTCCCTGGTGGGGAAAAGTAAGGAAGAGGACCACAGCAGCTTCCATCACCACCCTGGACACCTGCAGCTTTTACTACTAGAGACTCCTGCAGTCCTCAAGGGCTCTGAGGAGGGAGCTTTCTGGGGTTCACATACTGAACTACCCCCAGAGAAGAAACTCATGCTATGCACTGACCCACCCTCCACCCCATGGCTCATACTGCTACTGTCCTGCACCCTCTTGGAACTGGAGCCACTGCTAGAGTGTGTCCTGCTCCAGGGTGAGTAGCTGTGCATCCCTCTATCCCTGAGGCTTGGCCACTACTGCATCATGTACACCTGGTAGCACAACATCCTCAAGAAAAGCTACTTCTACACCCTACTTCCTAGGGCCAGGATACCCCACAGCTGCACTCATCCCAGTCACTGGTGCACCCTCCCCTTAGGCCCAAGCTGAAGCGATGCCCAACTCCTGGGGAAATGGAGCCCCTAACTATAACATGTTTTATGTGAGCTTCCTGGTAACCACAAAACAAAAAAGTTCAGCAGATATACAAACAATAAAGAGAAAGGAATCAAAGCTTAGCACTACAAAAAATTAGCAAATCACAGTTAGACAACAAGAAAGGAACAAAGGAGCTACAAAACAACCAGAAAACAAATAACAAATGGCAGTAATAAGTTTTTATCCATCAATAACAGCATTAAATGTAAACTGATTAACTTCTCTAATCAAGAGACACAGAGTGGCTAAATGTTTTAAAAAAACAAGATCCAACTATTTGCTGCCTAAAAAGGACTCACTTAAGCCTAAGGACACACATATAGGCTGAAAGTGAAGGGATGGAGGAAGATATTCCATTTACATGAAAACCAAAAGAAGGAGGGGTGGCAACACTTACATTGGATAAAATAGATTTCAAGTCAAAAACTGCTAGAAGAGACAAAGATGGTCATTAATTAGTGATAAAGGTGTCAATTTATCTAGAGGACATCACCATTGTAAATATATATGCACATAGCACTGGAGCCCCTAAATACATAAAGCAAATATTAATGGGCATGAAGGGAGAAACAGGTAGCAGTACAATAATATTATAGTAGGGGATTTCAATACCCCACTTTCAACAATGGACAGATCAACCAGACAAAAAATTAATAAGGAAACATTGGACTTGAATTGCACTTTTTACCAAATGAGCCTAACAGACTTACATGGAACTTTCCATCCAACAGCAGAAAATGCACATTTTTCTCTAGCATACAAGGGACATTCTTCAGGACAGGCCACATGTTAGGTCACAAAACAAGTCTTAACCAATTTAAGAAGATTGCAATCATACCTAGTTTTCTGGCTGCACAGATGAATTCTACCAAACATTCAAAAAAGAATTATACCTATACTTCTTAAATTGTTCTGAAAAGCAGAGCTGGAGGGAATACATCCAAACATATTTTATGAGGCCAGCATCACCTTGGTACCTAAGCCAGACAAAGACATCTCAAGAAAAGAAAACTATAAGCAGATTTCTCTGATGAACACTGATGCAAAAATCCTTAATAAAATATTAGGAAACAGATCTAACAACACATCAGAAAGATCATACATCATGACCAAGGAGAATCTATCCCAGCATGCAAGGCAGGTTTAACATATGGAAAGCAGTCAATGTGATATATCACATTAACAGAATAAAAGACACATGATCATCACCTCAACTCATGTGACAAAAGTGTTTGACAAAGTCCAATATCCTTTCTTGATAAAAACTCTCGACAGTTTAGGTATAGAAGGAAAGTTCCTCAACATGATAGAGGACATTTATGAAAACCCCACAGCTAGCAGTATAGTCAATAGGGGAAAACTGAAAGCTTTTCCACTAAGATCCAGTACAAGGCAAGGATGCCCATCATTGCCACTTCTATTCAACAAAGTATTGGAAGTACTAACAAGAGCAATCAGACTAGAAAAAGAAAAGATACCCAAATCAGAAAGAAAGAAAGAGGTAAAATTATCTGTATTTGCAGATGATATAATTTTTTTTTTTTTTTTTGGCAGAGTCTTGCTCTGACATCCTGGTTAGAGTGCAGTGGTGTCATCATAGCTCACTGCAACCTCAAACTCCTGGGCTCAAGCAATCCTCCTGCCTCAGCCTCCCAGGTAAATAGGATTACAGGTGGGTGCCACCATGCCTGGCTAAGTTGTCTATTTTTTGTAGAGATGGGTGTCACTCTTGCTCAGGCTGGTCTCAAACTCCTGACCTCAAGCAATATTAATTCTGATCTGTGAGCACAGTATATCTTTTCATTTATTTGTGTCTTCAATTTTTTTATCAATATTTTATAGTTTTCAGTGCAGAAATCTTTCACCTCTTTGGTTAAATTTATTCCTCAGTATTTAATCCTAGCACTTTGCCACAACATGAATGAGTCTGAAGGACATTATGCTAAGTCAAATAAGCTAGGCACAGAAAAAAAATGTTGCATGATCTCACTTATATGTGGAATCTAAAAAAAATCAAATACTACAGAAATAGAGAACAAAACAGTGGTTACCAGGGGGCCGTGGGAGGGGCAAGGAAACGGGGAGATATCGATTAGAGGATATAAAGTAGAAGATATACAGAATGAGCAAATTAGAGATCTAATGTACCACTTAAGGACTATAGGTAATAAAACTGTGTTCTACGTGGAATTTATGCTAAATGAGATTTTAGATGCTCTAGCCACAAAAACAAAATGAAATGGGTAATGATGTGAGATGATGGATATGTTAATTTGCTTCACCATAGTAACTTTTTATAAAATAAATAAAATTTATTTTTAAAATATTCTTAAAAAATTAGAGTTCTGTATCGCAGGTCCAAAGGTAGCTCAAAGAATGACCCACAACCAAATGTACCCCATTCCAGGAGCTAGTTTATCTCTAGAAACCGCAATCCAAGAGGACTTTTGATCTTAAAACAAACATGTAAGTCCAGACTCAACCAATTATAGTTTACTAAAATTCAACTCTCATGTTTAAACAGAATCAAACCCCCGTTTTTCTTTAGGAAAGTCTTTAGTCAGATTCAAATGTCTACTTATTTTATTATGTTCATGATTTAGAAATCCTGTTAAGAAGACATTACATCTATGAAGTTCAAAATGATACTATGAATGACATTAGCAAAACCAAAATAAAATTAGCCATCTGGAGTCTAACATGAGTTTGTACAAAAAGTATTCTGCAGTTAGATCATTCAAAGTTTCACTGTTTAGGGAGACGTTATGGAGAGTAAAGGCATAGATCTCTAATAGGATTGAGAACAGTTGCCTCCATACGGACAAGTTGATTTTCAATGCAAACTAACTGTCTTCTATGCGATTCAATCACAACTACAATCTTGGATGGTAGGCAGCTAACAGTGCTTCTCTCTCTTTTTACAGTCTAGGAAATAACCTTCAATTACACAAATTAGAGTAGGTCAATTAAAGAACACAAGGGCATAAAGATTATGAACAAGGTTCTCTTGTGTCCCAAATTACACATGAAAAATAATTCTTCTCCTATTCTTCAGTAATTTGTAATCTTTGTAGAACAAATATATTCAAGTAAGCTTCTAATGCATACTTTGTATACTGCATGCATAATCAATGTTGAATAAGAGCTGAATGTTGGTGAATAATATTTTTTGAGATAGGGGGTCAAAGCTGCCTTGTATTCCACTGGGTAAGATTTGGAAGTTGCGGTAGATTTTACTTGAGCATTATCCCTAAACAGAGTATTTTTTTTTATAGACTTGTCTCTGTTGCTCCCTTTTACTTACTTTTTCTTTAGTGTGTGGTGTAGTATACAGAATTTAAATAACCAGGGAATGTCTCTGGGCTCAAAATCACCTGCTGGCTTATATTAGCTAATTAATGGTGATTTATCTGAGTTATTAATTTGAGTGGAGCTGAATGCCGTCAGGAATTTGGGAAACGTTGTAAGAATTCTGATTAAACGTACGTCTTTGTGACGGACAGTCTCCTTAAAAGGCATTAAAAAAAAGGTGCCCGGTAAAAAAATAAAAAAAAAAAAGCCAACCCTGCCAGATCAATGACCTTGTGTTGTTTTCTGGCTCAAATCATGTCTTATGGCAACTTGCTTGCTTTTGCTATTCAATTTTATCTCTGCCAGGCTTCCTCCCGTTTTGTCTCTTATATTAGAGTTTATTTGCCTAGTTTCATAGGACTTTGACTGCTTGAAAAATAGAACTGATTTTGAATCCATAGAGCTTAATCATTTTCACAAAAACTAATACAGTAGATTCATTTTAGCCAAACTTGTGTGTCAGGCTGGCCTGATTCCCAGGGCCTGAATGTGTGAATTTAATGGTGGTACAATGTTTGAGGTAGGAATATAATAGAAAGTTCTCAGCAGTATATCTACTGGATCAGTGTAATTTCTTTTTTTCCTGCTGGTCTCAATGTCTTTTAAGGCAATGTAGTCTGTGTCTGTAAAAGCTGGCTGTCCCTTTTTACTTTGATCCCACTGCTGTTACAGTCAACAAAGAATCATCTTCTTAAAGCATATAGTAGGCAACTGTTAAATACACAATTAGGGTTCACTGCAACAGTAATTCTATCAACTGTGTTATGTTGCATTTTGACTTCAAGAAAAGGTGCAGTAATTAACACAGGGTCACTGCTTTCCGACTTTTGGATTTAGGAATAGTTTATCTAGCTTAGTCACCCTTCTCTTTTCTTCCCCCTCCCCAAAAACATAATTCAAGTAAGGATAAAATGCATATAGTATTTTGTGTATGTATATTTTCAGTTTATACTTATTAATTCACACATACCTTTTAAGGAAGAAGGTACTTTTCACATATGTGTATTATTATAGTTAAAAAATTTAGCCACTGAAAAATAGTCATTAAAGAATTCAGGGTAAAAAGGGAGACAAGAATTTGAGTTCTCAATGACCTCAGACTCATGGTTTGCCTGGCTTGTCCAAAACCAAGAAGTGTAACTGGAGTATAATCTGACACTTTTTCTGATTTCTGATATACTTTCAGAACATGAACACTTCTCTCTTTTTTTTTTTAAATGTATGCCCATAATTTACAACAGTTATCAAATTTAACAACCAAAGCAGAGCTTTGTTATTTCAACTTTGAACTGCAATTGTTTAGCTAAGGTTATCTCTGGGTTTGGGGCTTACTGTCAATTCCCTAGGGATGAAGTTTTCATAGCAGTCAATCCCTTTGCATTTTCAATAGTTCTGCTCACCTCTTTGGTTACTCAGTTAGGACATTAGGTACCTGGAACTCCTCTCATCTCTCTTTATTTTAATTGTGCAACTTAAAGTTTTTGGGGGCTTGCAACACTCTTTAGCCATACTGAATTCAACCAATTATCTTCTCTGTTGCTTGTGTTCTGCTTCTGATGTTTTATTTTTTTCCTTCCCTGAAATACGACAGCATTAAATAAATGAGAAGCTCTTCTTAAGATCTTCATTAACTTTGTGTTGAAGAATCACCCCAAGAGTTTCTTGGGTTATGGATGGAGAATTTTCTTATCTCCATAGACTTTTGGTTCTCTCTTATTTCTGACTTTACTAAGTACAAGGAATTTTGTGGATGGTAATACAATTCCAAGTCAAGCTCATTGCGTGGTGGTTATAGATCTGTCAGCCTTCCCTGCTTTCCCCTGAATGTAGTGTAGGGTATGGTAGAACATAACATCCATCCATATTCAAATTACAGTGAGATTAAGTATTGTGAGATTGAAAAGTGTCTGTAACAGGTGATGAGCAATTGAATTTCGGTTAGTGCTCTTAAAGTAACCCACTGAACGGGTATACTTCTTAGCTAATTACTTTCATATAGACTTAGTTAAATGACACATTTTTTTAAAAAGTTATAATCTTTCAGCGGTTAACTGATGGAGGGCAGAGAGCATAGCAAAATGACAAAAATAAAAGTGATATCAGTATCTTTATCTTAGTCACCATTTAAAGTGAGTTCTGAAAGTGGAAGTCATACACTGTGACTTCCAAACTTGCTACACTTATAGACTTCACCAGAAAGCCTCTTCCTTTCAAGCTGTACCTTAGTCCTTTTTCAGGTATGGTACATTAATATTTGTAGCCCGACTCCATGCAAGTTCTAAACTTTTTTCTGGATAAAAGATCACGCTAAATAATAGGGTTGATTATTGCTAAGCCAGAGGGGAGGACAATGATGACACCTACTTGAACCTGCTTCTCACATTTCAACCCTTCTGCTATGGCAACGCAACATCATGATGTTTCAAGAGCACAAAGTGGAGGATAAACCCAAAAGCCATCTTAATCAAACCACTTTTTGAAGGTTTAACATATGGATTTGAAATTCCTGGTGATTTCTAATGCTCAGAACTAGTTTTGCCTTAAGTATTCAATCACCTTGTGATCTGTTCCATTTCAAGAATGGTATGGGAAGAAAATAGACTCCAATTCATAGCTACTGTATTGTGCAAGATTCTTATTAAAAACACCATATTCCTGTAGCCCAGAGGGCTGACAGCGTCTTCCAAAGCAGAAGTGCTGCTCTAAGCTAACCTCAGGGGGCTACTCTTGAGAGAGACGCAGTCTCAACCCCTCTCATAGTGAGGGTGGGGAGGAGGAAGGAAGCGGCAGATAGTATTATGTCCCATTACAACTCCAAGCTTCTGTCACCCCAGTAAATAATATTTCTTATGGCATTACTGACATTCAGTTCCCCATGTAATTGGTTTATTAGTGCTTCAATAAGAATAATTATTTTAAAAAGAAAGAAAACACTTTAAAATAGAATCAGTTTAGGGGAGTACCCATCCTTAGGCTCAGTTATGTAAGAGTTTTCCTTTCTTTATCATGTTCAAACATAGGTATCATTTGCTTGTATTCCATCACTCGCACTTGACATTTTATCTACAGATGATCGAAATATAATAAAGGGATCACTGCAAGACACAGGCTCTTACCAATGTTGAGTAAAGCACTGCTTGGAGACATGATGACAAGGAACAGAAATATACTGCATAAATTCCGTTCAAATAGGATGCTCATGTCCTGAGGTACCACTAATGTAAGTGTTTTTTCCTAATGGCCAACAAAAAGGAAAACAAACGGAAAAGCAAGTTGGGTTTTTCCATGATGATCATCAGTTTACTGATTTCACTACCTCACTTTTTATGTACAGAATTGTCAACTTCAAGTTTAGTCATAAGCATTATTTATGTATTTTTATATGTGTTACCAAAAAAATCTTCATTAATGGTCTAAGTTTGACCTCAATGTACCAACTCATCTTTCTACAGACTTAAAAAGTACAATTAAAAGTTTGGAAGAATTTTAGGGTTTATTTAAAAGTTGTTGGCCTTGTATATCTTAAAGGGACGTACATGTAAATATATCTTAAAATGTAATTGCTATTTTTAAAATTTAGAACAATACATCCCCAATACAAAAAAAGTATGTGGGTTAAGGCAAATTCACATGAAAGAGGTAACAATTTTCATGAAAAGTAATTCTTTATAAAGTTATCTTTTAAATGCCCAGTCATTTCTTTAAAAGAAACCAAAAACATCACAAAATCACAAGGTAACATTTATGCAAAATGGATTCAGCTTTCCACGTTTTAATTTCTATATGGGCTAACTTTGGAACTAAAATTATAATTTTTATTTTACCTTCAAAAAGGTGAGTATTTTAGGTAATTTTTTCTTGAAAGTATCCCTGCGTATTAAGTCATGATCCTTCAGTGATATCAAGACATTTATTTTTCCTATTTAAGCACTAATACTTCCACTTGATTTGATATGTAATGTGGCCCTGAACCAAGTGAATCGATTAGACAGACAGCCTTTAGAGTAAGGCAAACCTGGGCATTTGTCCAGTTTTACCATTTTAATTGATAATGATACCCCATGGCTAGAAAAAAAAAAGGAATAAAAGAAAAAGAAGACACTTGCTCTGGGAGGGCAAATTCAAAGGATATAAATCAAATGTCAATAACATTGATTGAAATGTTTTTAAGTCTTGAGTAAACTATTATTCACTCAAACTCTCAGTGGCTTAGCTGTTCAGCTGTGCTCAGCTAAAGAAGGCAACCAGACTTAGCCAATCTGTTGTAACGTATGAATGGCAATGACCTTCATACAGATGTCAGCATTTAAAAACTGGCCAACAAACATATGGAAAAATGATCACCATCACTTATCATCAGAGAAATGCAAATTAAAACCACAACGAGATACCATCTTAGTCCAATTAGAATGATTAAATGATTAAAAAATGATTAAAAAGTCAAAACGATTAAAAAGTCAAAAACCAGTAGATGTTGACAAGGATGCAGTGAAAAGGGACTGCTTGTACACTGTTGGTGGGAATGTAGATTAGTACGACCTCTATGGAAATCAGTCTGGAGATTTCTTAAAGAACTAAAAGCAGATCTACCATTCGATCCTGTAATTCCACTACTAGATATCTACCCAAAGGAAAAGTAGTCATTGTATCAAAAAGATACCTGAACTCTTATGTTTACTGCAGCATAATTCACAATTGTAAAAATAGGGAATCAACCTAAGTGTCCATCAACTGATGAGTGGACAAAGAAAACGTGGTGTATATATACCATGGAGTACTACTCAGCCATAAGAAAGAATGAAATAATGTCTTCTGAAGCCACTTGGAGGGAACTGGAGGCCATTATCCTCAATTAAGTACTTTAGGAACAGAAAAATAAATGTCGCATGTTCTCACTGATAAGTGGAAGGTAAACTGGCTATACAAGGACACACAAGAGGTATAATGGACACTGGAGACTTAAAAAGGCTTTGAAGGATGAAAAATTACCTATTAGGTACAATGTATACCATTCAGGTGATGGGTACACTAAAAACCCTGACTTCACCACTATACAATATATATGTGTAACAGAATTCAACTGTACTTCCTAAATATATTGAAATTAAAATTTATATATATTTATAAAATAAAAAAATATTTCTGAGAAATGACAAAAAATGTTTGCTAACTTAAAGAAATACCTAATTACTGAACCTCAAACAGAGGAGCAATATGTATGTAGGCAAATAATTCTGACACATGAGGAAATATGCTTTTGATCTGGAGATCATTATGTGTAAGCCTGGTCTTTGGGTTGGCATCTACCACAGAACAAATTCCTCCTTTTCTTTGTGGGTTCGTGATAAAGCCATTAGTCTCGTAATTGCTAAATTCCATTGCAGTGATTTTCAAACCTCAGTTAAATGACATTATGTACAGATATACTTCAGTGTTAGGTTTTATAAGATCTTTGGCAGAGTTTGGAAACACGAGGTTTAATAAATTGTTAAAAACAAATATTTAGGTCATCATTTAGCTATTGCCTTAGCAATATGGCATTACAGATCTCCTGTAGAGCTTCTGTAGATTTCCTTCATAATAGTTGTCACTTTCAGCATTTGACATAAGAAAATAATCTTCTCTTATGATCTTAGTGCAAAGATTTCATTTTATGTATGATACTTTAAATCATTTGCCTTATAGTTAAACATAGTTGGTATCCAGAATCAGAGAGCCCTGGTTTTAGTTCTAGTTCTACCACCTTCTGGCTGGTTCACTGGGGTCAAATTACTTAACCTCGCCAAACCTTCATTTTCCCAATTGTACAATGGAGCTTCCCATGTCCTCCATTTTCTTTATGCTGTTTTGACAGCTGCCCTGGATCCCTCACTGTTCTGTTCTAATCACCAATGCATTAGACCTGTCTCTACCTTTCTTTTCCCTCAATGAAAACTTATTGTTTAGTTCCATTGCTTCAGGGCCTTGCTAATGTGTTAGCTAACTAATAATTCCCCTCCCAGATAACAGAATGGAAGTAGACATTAGTGGAAGTAGAAATTTCTTCTAAATGCTAATAACTTATATTTGTATAAGGATTCGTAGTTTACTGTTTTTTACACATGTATAATCTCAATTACTTCACATGATATACCTGAAGTAGGGTATTACTGTCTACATTTGGTGGGATGAGGAAACTGACACTAACAAGAGGTCAAGTGGTTTTATAGGATACATGCATAATTTGTGATTTGAGTTCTAGACCAGTTGACTTTAAGTCCAGTATTTGTTCCACTTCACAGCTGTAATCAATGAAGTTCTCAGGTCGTATTGAGCAAGATAGGGATTTCAGACTTGAAGGATGGCTGATATTGCAAAAATAACATTGAAGAGGTCCTGCCTGTCACTCATTGCTATGTGTGTTAAGGCAATTTATTTAACATGTCTGTGACTCAGTTTCTTTGCCTTTAAAATTCAAGGATTGGATGAGGTAACCTTTTAGGTTTATTTTAGTTTTAATATTCCATGATTCTATGAACATATGCATTATAGTTGCAATTTCTATACCAATTTTCATTTTCTTTTCAGTTTATGTCAATAGTTGTACAGGGTATTTAGTTATCAGAGAATACAATAGTATTTCAAAATGTGTTATGATATGTAATGTTTTTAAGAGGAAAGAAGAAAAAGTACAGAAAATGGTGTATTAAATTTGAAGATTCAAATAGGAGAGTGTAGCTACCAATTTCTCTTGGCAAAACAACAATTTATGTGGGCTTGTCCTCTGTACTCAAAAGTGCTTAGTTTCAGGAGAGATGTACAAGGAGTAGTGAAGGAGGAAGGGGATGGCACTTAGCCGTCCCCATCAGCTAAATTAACTCCAGCCATCAATGGGATAACAGATGTGGAAATAAGATCGTCAACATACTCATGGATTAAATTTTAAAAAGTCAGATGCAAAACAGTATTAAGCCATGTGGTCAAAACTCAAGTTGCCCAAGTTAAATACAATCCTCTGTTTATTAATATAAACTGTCTGAGAAAATCTGGCCCAATTTTATATGACAGTCTAAAAGCAAAATTAAAGAAAAAGATGACATTTTGAAGGTTTTTCCCCCTCTATTAACACAACTAGGCTGGCTGAGCTGTAAAACTGTGATGGAAATATTAGAGCTGTTGTGCCTGAAAAAAAATGCAGTGATCATTTCATTCTTCCTGTCTTTTAATGCTCCAGGGTTTTGGAGACGAATAGGAGCAATAAGTTCACTTTGCAGAATTAATGCAGTAATTCTTTATCATAAGAGCAGAGCATTACCTCAATCTGATTTTGCTACAAAATGGTTCAAAGTCTATTTTTAATGATGGCCCTAATTTGTTAACACCTTTTAAATTATTAATCCCCTTTATATTCAAGTAGTTATTGCATGTCATAACAATGTATCTATGCAGGGAAATTTAATAGTATTTTCTAGATGTCAAGAAAAGGCTTGTTCTGCAAAATGCTATTAAAACTGATAATGAGCTAAATATTTGCCATAGCAAACACTGAAATTACTATATCAATCAGCATTGGGCTCTCTTATTCAATAAACAGAAATTAACCTATTAACTATGGCTAACTTTCAGCAACAAAACGATTGCTTTCAAACATTTCTTCCCACTTCAAATTTTTCTTTTCTTAAAACTACATGCTGCCCTATAACCTGAGTTTTGAATAAAATTCTTAGTATCAGTGTTTGTGGTTGAAATCCCAAAGTACACAAGACATAAAATTGTAAATGTTTTGCTCCAGTGATTATGAATAATTTTTACTTTCCTTTTAGGTAGACACTGATGTATAAGCAATAAAATACTATATCTGATAAAAATCAAATATTCAATCTGTTAAATCTGGTTTTAGAGTATTTTCTGATTTCTAGGATTTTTTTTTAGAAAGATTTCTCTTTACTTTACCAAGTATGGGGGTTGAGAAAGTATACCTAAAAAAATATACAAGTGAAAGGTAGTGTAAGGGTCCACTCCTGGTTAATTACAGCTTTCAGATACTAGAATAGGGATAAGGCATATATTTTTCACACATGCCCAGAAGAAAGATGTAGATACAAAAGCACTTTACACATAATTAAAAACAAAAGAAAGTCAGTCCCAATTTCTGCTTGTGAGTTAAGCAATATCAAACAAATGTGCTGCCTGTCTTCACAGGGTGGGTATACTCTAGATCCAGTTACCGTCTTAATTATACTTTGCGCCAAGAATCAGTGTTGCCCAAAAGTGACCCAGAATTGGGTTTAGTCCTGAGACTTTTTTTGTTATTCATCATATAGGTTTAAAAAGCTTGTGCATATCTTTAGTTGCTTTCATAATTTCTAAATTTCTAAAAATTGACATTGCACACTCTAGCTCATTTAAAATAAGGCTAATGCCTCATTGAAATGATGAGCATTAAAGATTATACACCGTAGTTAAGCCCAATAAAAACAATACTATGCAATTGTGCTTTTAACTTCTCAAAGCTTTTTGTGTCTATTTGTTAAACAACTCCCCTGAATTAGGGAGGGTATATATCACCTTCGTTAAAATAGACACTAAGACACTCGGGCAGACCTAGAGAAGTTAGATGATAGTTCTCAACCCTAGTTGTTCCTTGGACTCACCTGGGGAACTTGAAAAAAACAAAACGTTGTCTGAATGACGCTCAATGACCATTTAAATCCAAATCCCTGGGCGTGGGGTCTCTGCATCAGTAGTTTTAAAAAGATAGAGGATTTTGAAGGACAGCCAGGAGTGAGAACCCTGGGGAATCTTGTCAAAATGCAGATTAGAATCCAGTAGAGCTGGGTGGGCCTGGGCTTCTGCATTTCTCAAAGGCTCCGGGATAATGTCCACACCACCAGGCACTGACCACACTGTGAGTTGTGAGATCATTCTTCCTCCTTCACATAAGTTTTCTGCTGCCAACTTGATGGGAAAACATCCTTACTTTTAAAAAGGAAATCTTTTGTATTTAAGGAGCTGGAGGCAAATATTTCCTTGAGTTGGCCTGTAATTTCTTTGAATTAAATAAATTAAAAATTGCTTAACAGAAATACACTTAACTAAATTCTGATCTTCAGAGAGTTCAAAATTAAGCATAATCTCATAAGAGATAACATTCTCCAAATTCAGAAAATTTGGGACCAATCACCAAATAGAACAAAGACAGTGGTTGAAAGCATAGATTCTACAATCAAACAAACCTGGATTCAGATTTCAGTGACGTCACTCACCAATGTGTCCCCTACTATCTCTAAACCTCCGTTTTCTAATGTGTAAAATGGAAGCAGTAATAACAATTGTTCTATTTAGTCAATAAATATATCCAAACCATACTAGATGCCAGGCACTATTCAAAGGAAAGCAGGGTAGCCAAGGTCCCTGCTGCCAAGAAGCTTATCCATAACTAACTTATAATATCTTTGTAAGAATAAAAGAGATACTGCGTGGAAATTGCTTAGCATAGGTCTAATATGTGAGGGCTCAATAAATGTTAGTCATTATTTTATATTAGCTCTAAAGCCTTAGCTGTTATTATGTCCAATTAGCACATACTGTTTTGATATGTTGATACCCCAGTAAGGACAGGAATCATTGATTAAATATACTAATCATAATTTTGGATACAGAACAGACCTTACAGGCACATTATGTGAATATGCCTAGGAGCAGAGAGCTAAGCATTCATTATTAAGAAATGCGTGGACTTTAGCTGTTAGTTTTATAGTCAGTTTTTGGTCAAAGACCATATATTGAATACTAGATGTTTCTAACAGATGTTTGTAACAAAACTGATGGGTATGTCTGTAAAAGTGATCAGTAAATTCAAGTGATGGCAAGAATGCAAGAAACACATCCAATGTGTTCCTTTCCAGACAAAATCATCTTTAGTCAAGTCCCAAATTGAGGAATCATCCTTTATTCCTCTCCCTTTCTAAAAAAAATCCCTGAATATAATCCATCAACAAATCTTGTTGGTACTATACAAAAACACATCACAAGTCTGTCTGCTTCTCTTTATCACCACATCTGCACCAGCACCCTGATT
This sequence comes from Propithecus coquereli, assembly GCF_000956105.1. Taxonomy (NCBI): domain Eukaryota; kingdom Metazoa; phylum Chordata; class Mammalia; order Primates; family Indriidae; genus Propithecus; species Propithecus coquereli. The sequence continues at coordinate 1,214,555 of NW_012152507.1, forward strand.
TTCAGAGGGACAGAACTTCAGCATGTCATTTATCCTTTCTTTTTATTCAATTTTCTTTTGGTAGAAATTATGCTGAAAGTCTCACTTCCACTTTGAGTTCTGCATTCTGCATGCTTAAGTTCTTGTAGCTTCTCTGTGGCAGAGAAACAACTATACACGTGTACACATCAAACAGCAACTTCCATACCCACATTTGGGCACAAATACATCCATGTTTGCATCTGTACATATGTGAGTACACATTTCTACACCAAGCAAGAAATACACTGAATACTGAGTTAGTTTTTAGAAATGATGATCAGCAAAGAGCAACTTTGTAAAAAGCAATTTTGAAATGCTGTTGTAAGACTTACAGGCGGGGCAGCAACAGCTTGGAACAATGAGAAGAGAATCTTAAATTTGGAGTATATGTGATCCCAATATAGCCTGGTTAGAATCCTTTTAAAGACAGTATATAAATGTAAACATAAAATAAATGTCACATTCCATAATTAGTGCGTGTAAACTTTTGAAAAAGATCTTACAATAGTTATTTATTGCCAACCTCAATAAATATTTCCTGGTTACAATTTGTGATATTTCCCTTATAATTTGATACCTTCCAATTAATTTCTAAATTTTTCCAAATAATTTCTAATTTCCCCAATGTTTAGATATAGCATGACAACATAAAAAAATAGGAGCAATACATTTTTATAGAAATTTACTGTAGCTTAGAAAAAGCTTTGAAGTGATGTTATGAATTGAATTCAAGCAAGATAGGTGGCATATTCCAAAACTAGATCCATTGGTAAAAATATTTGATATCTATCAGTAATTTTAATATCTACCTAATTAATAAATTATTTAAAATAAAATAGATGACATGACTTTAATTTTTGTCATGATGGGCTGTCACAGTCTGGGTTTAGATCAGGTTAGAATTAGGTTAGATTAGGCTCTCAGCTGCGTCTGGACATCGCTACACTCACCCCATGGTCGTTGGCTCTCAACCACTGGTGAAACTGCCAAGGGCTCATTTTACTTCCTTTACATTGGTTCTGAATCTCCACTTAATGGAAGACTAACCTGGAAGCTAGTCAAAATCAGGCTAAATTTATAGGTTTTCATGTAGAATGGGCCCACCTGCTATTTCCACTGCTTTTAGAGACTCTTATAACCAGACAGCTGAAGCTAGAAAGTGAATCTTAAATTCAACACTACATTCAAATAATCTTTTTGGCTGATAAGCTGTTATATTTCACCCCCACCCCATCTTAGTAATGACATTTATAGCTACTTGAGATTCTAGACCTGTAGCGATTCTCAAAAATTGGAATATTTTACAATGTGAAAGTATTACATATATTTTTACCTTTCTTTGAAATGTCAAGGATAGTAAACACAATTCTAACTAAAAATCTTAGCTCTAAGAGAAAGCAAAGAACATTTAAGTATGTATCAATTTTCAGTATAAGAGATAAAAGGAAATGATGTTTAAAACATAAAGTTACATACTTCCTTCTAAAATCTTCCCATTTGAAATAAATGTGACATTGTGCTTTGTATAGAGCTTTAAAAATATTTTAATTGAATATAAACAGTGTAGAAGTGCAATTTTATATGTTTGCTGGCCAT
>NW_012152507.1:1216773-1217930 GCF_000956105.1 Propithecus coquereli
ATGCTGGAATTAAAAAAAAAAAAAAAAGAAGTGCAATTTTAAAGTTATACAATTTTTGGAATTCATATAGTCTTCCAAATCTGCTAAAATCTATCTGTTTCTCCCAAATTGAACTTAATGGAATACTTCTTTTCAAGGTGCTTTTGGGCAACATATATGGACACAGATCACAATGTCCCAGATATCTCAGTAGTACAGAGAGTTGGACATCTTAATGGGTATAGCATGGTCAAATGAATCATTTTCTGAATGAACTTTGCTAAACTTGATGTGTGTGTGTGTGTGTGTGTGTGTGTGTATACATGTTATAAGAACCTTCACTTTCTGCAATATAAATGGTCTGATTGTTTAAAATGATTAAATTGTTTAAAAAGCACAAACATAAAAAGAAGCATGTTCCATGGCACTGTTTCTTGAGGCTAGCAGTCTCCAGCTCTCTTCCCTGGACTATGTGTCCCACTTGGGCAGATGAGATAAGACATTCAGGCACATATAGTGGAGCATATACGTAGGAATTTCTTCTTCTCTATGATCTCTTGCTTGGGCTAGTTTCAGCTTCTTATAATTCCAAATTGCCTTCTCTGCAGTTCATCTCTTAAATTGCTGAAGAAATATTTATTGAAATATATGTATAAAATGTCACTGTACCAGATTTTTTTCACAATTAATTCTTTGAACCGTCCTGTGAACTTGGAATGATTTTCTCATATAAAAAGTGAGAAAATGGAAGATTAGATAGTTAATGATGGCTGGATTGGTATCAAAGTCCACATGTCTTATGTCTCACTATAGATAACATCTCTTGATACCTTTCCAGAGGATTGGAGCTTGTGGATCTGCATGAGTCTCACAAACATCAAAATATCTTGACAATTTTGAACTTGAAGATTAAAATAGTCAGGTAAACTTTAGTTTACTAGTTAAATGTGCATGCACAACATGAAGTACACAAGAAAGACAATGATTTGTAATGGAAAAGAAAAGGACACCAGATTTGCTTTGTTATAAAAATACATCCTCCCCTTCTTGAAATAAGTGTATGTTCAGAAATACACCTGTCGATACAGTATCTGGAACAAAAAATGCAATACAATAAAATCTATAACCGTATGTGAACAGGATTCCTAGATTGGATAATCCAGTATTACAGGGCTTGA
>NW_012152507.1:1217980-1226938 GCF_000956105.1 Propithecus coquereli
ACTATTAATATTTTATGAATAATAAGACATTAAGAAAGCTAGATACCCAAAGCCAAACTAATTTTATACAATGCAAAAATCAGAATGTCAACAAACTCAATTAATGTGTGAAATGTAACTTGGACACTTTCCAAAGGAAGACTATTTACTTTCTGAAAAGAAATATACATGAGGATCTAAGTCATGGTGAAAAGGCTGAAGCAGATTTGTGGGCCAGTGTAAGTAGGAGTTGGTGCTGGATGAAGATAATAGAATGTCCACCCCTCTGTCCAGTAGCTGGTGAAAGAATTGGTTATTATGGGCTAACTGCATGTTTTATTATTTTATAATTGCTTTCATAAGCACTACTTTTGAGCAATAAATTTACACTTTACACACATGCTTTTACGTTCCTTCCAACAGTTTAACAAGGTGGATTTCATTATTCTTATTGTATGGTTGGAAAAACATGGCCTAAAACCAGATTAATTTTCCCAGCATTAAATAGGTAGTAAATGTTGTATCTGGTAACTCAGAGCACAAACTTTTTCTTACACATCATTCTGACTAAGCCGATGTTTTCTCTTTTTTTCTTCTTCATCCGATGATTCCCCAGAACATTTCTCAATTACTGCCTAATCTGGACTTCCAGACTGGGAAGTCCATCTCCTGTCCTTGAGCAGGAGAGATGGCTCTGACATCAGTGACATCATTTATCCTCCCCAGAGATTGTATTGAAAAAACTGTGGTCCTGAGAGAATGGACTAGTCAAGAGGGGCCAACAGGTTAGAGTGATTAAAGCACAGAAATGTAATGCTGATAAAGCACCTAGCTGGATAGAGTCCAGGATGGTGAAGGTAAAAAAAGTTTATCTTGGCTCTGGAGTCACTGAAGGAGAGACTGATGACTCGCCTAGGACATCTATGCTTCCTTGAAGAACTATCTGCCTTAGGATACACTGTGTATTTTATCCTTCTCTTATGCCCATCTTCAGATGCTTTTTCTACCTACAAGAATTCTCTAAGCTTGACTGACTGGAAACCCAGCCAACCTGCAGCAGGGTGAATGCCTGTCTGCACCTGAGGGCTCAGGTGTGCATGAAGTAAGGTTTTTGAGGTGAGAATAATGGGTAAGAGATTATTACATTGCATATTTGAAGAATCCAGGAAGTGGGAGGGAAGGTCGAAATGTAGGACTGACCTCTACTCATGTTAAACCACTGGTCTGAGATAGGTCAGAGGTACAGATTGCCATTCCTCCAAAGGAGGCATGCTATCATTTCCAAAAGCTGCTCAGAAGAGCTCTGGGAAGGGATACCCTTGTAAACTCACCTCCAGGAGCAGATAGTACCTATGATGAGAATCCATGTGCTGAAATCCCTGTTCTCTCAAAACATTTCTCTCTGATATTAACTAAAAATCATAGTGTTAATACTGCTGAAGTTGGTGACGATAATGCTGATGATGATTTGAGTGACTCTTCTGACTCACCCTTACATGTAGCATACACTCTTAACAATACTATGAACAACAACACAACAGTGAAGAAATTAGGCAAGATAATTCTTAAGGGAAGACCTGGGAGATAACATCTTTACATGTGATAACTTGGGCACTCCAGATCATGCCTGCATTTGGGTCACTTCTGTGTATAGCTGATATGCTTAAGATCATGGCTACTTCAGCATCTTGATTAACATTTTGTCTCACTTCAGCCCAAAGTATCTCCTAAGTCTCAGACATTGTGCCAAGCACCTTAGATAAAATTGCTTGATTCCCTTAAATATTACATAAAGTAATGCAATTCCCTGTTTTTAATGCTCAAAGAAGTTAGTAATCCACCCAAAGTGTTAGAGGTAGTAAATAACAGCTGTTGTCTGAATTTCTCAAACTCTAGCGACATAGCCCCTGAAAGCAGAATGCTTATGTCTATATCCAATGGAGAAGTCAGATTATGAATACCCTAAGTCAGTGACTTTTAAAGGAGAAGTAGAAGAAAGTTACCTAAGAGATACTATCTAGCATATCTATGCAGTATGGAGACTTTGAAGGATTTGAGGGTGGGTACAAGGCAAGAAGAAAACAATTGCTTGTGAGTGTCAAAGTGATGACACAGTTCGTGTTCAGAGATGCAGACCAGAAGTTTATGACATAAAAATCTAGGAAAGTGAGAGAGGTGTATGAAGACCAGTGTTCCCTAATATGCTATGATTAGTATAGTATGTAAGTCACTAAATATAGGATGATAATATGTAAATCTATTCTCTTTTTCTCTTCATTGTATCTATTCCAACAAAGAAAGGAAAATTGTACCAGAGTGAAGAATTCCTGTCATCCCTGTAAAGGGTTACACTGCTAGTTATATTATAATGATGTCTGTCAGGGAAACTATAAAGTGTGATTGTATCGATAGAGAAAAATAGATTGGGAAATAGGGCATGCAAATTTTGGCAAAACTTTGACATGGGATACGCTAAGTGAAAATTTTTTCTTGATGTTTGGTGCCCGGAGTAATGAATTGAGTGGCCATTATATTGCTTAATAATTGAGATTTCTAGAGTTCCTGCTATAACGCCTATCTTCACCAGTCCACAGTGAAATCAGCCTCTTATATTCCCTACAGAACATCTGATCTATTGGCATAACTGGCCTTTAGTGCATAATATTCTTATATTCTTCCTATAACTTGGCATTGCACTTTTTTGTTTAAATTTTCTTTTTTCCGTATCATTTTTTTTTTCTTTCCATGCTTTTGAGTAGGAGAGTAGGAGTAATTTCTCCTTTCACAGGTCTCTATAAACAATATACCTCTCTCTCCTCAATACACTTACCTCAAATTTATCATAAACAAAATGGATCATCTTATCCATTGGTTTCATTGAATTTCCATGCATCTCTTTTCTTCTGTCTGTCTAAATAAATGACATAAAAACCTACTAGATAAGTGAATAATTGCGAATTTATTTCTTTTTCTCACTCTTAGCATACGATGATCCACATTATCTGTGTTATGTTTTCTCCCTATGTAACTTTTATACCTATTTGTCCTTTGTAATACCTGCTGTTAGATTTCACTTGCAACCACTTTTTCATTACAACAGCCTCCTAAAGAGTTTCCCCGCCTTTACTTTTGTCAATTTTGAGACCATTCTTCAAATTGATTCTAGTTTGACATCAATGTACAATAATATAAATCTGACCAAATTGTTAACTTTGCATTACAATGAGTACCTGTGTCCTCTAAGGTTACATCCAAGCTCCTCATATTTACTGCAAGTTCCTTCACAAATTCTGGTTCATTCCTATTTAATCTCAGCTCCAACAACCGTATGAGGAGCCATGTTACCTTTTGTTCAATTATATTACTATTTGCTTGCATTTCTTTTACTCTCTAATACCTTTCTGCATTTACACTGGTGTCAGTCAACACAGGTTGTGCATCACAGCCCTTTGATCCCATGTAACTTGTATTTATCATTTGAGACCTAACTCAAAAATCTCCTTCAATAAATCTTCCCTGACTTCCCTGGAAGAGGTTAATTTCCTCTTCTGTGTTTTATATCATCTTACATTATTATGTAATCTTTAAAGTGTCAAACTAAAATTTAACTTTAATTTTAGCTCCCCCCCCCCACTATTTTGTATGTATTTGAAGGCATTTTTTATACATTTCCTTACTTTATAGCACTACCAGATTTACTTTAATAAAATATGTTATTGGTGTGGTGGTATACACCTGTAGTCTCAGCTATTAAAGAGGCTGAAATGGGAAGACTGATGAAGCCCATGAGTTCTAGAACAGCCTGGGCAATATAGCGACAGTCCATTTCCAAAAAAAAAATTCTCAATAAATGTACAATGATGAAAGAATAAATTAATTGTTAAAATAATGAATGTAAGTGGTAATTAAATAGAATAAGCAGAGGAGCGATTAAAGACACTGAATACAGAGCTGTATACATCAAAACATAGTTCTTTGTTACAATACTGACTTTTATCCTAATTTTCCATATTCTTGTCTCCTCTAAACTGAAGGTTCCTTCATCAGTAGAATGTCTGTCTTCAATAGTTCTGCCTTATATCCTCGCTTCCTCCTGACAGGCTTCTCGGGCCTTGAAAGCAGCTATGGCTTCATTTCCCTCCCCATCTTCTTGGTTTATGTCACCTCGATTGCAGGGAACATTACTATTCTCTTCATTATCAGAACCGAATCTTCCCTCCATCAACCAATGTACTACTTCCTGTCAATGCTGGCACTCACTGACCTGGGCCTATCAACCACGACCTTGCCTACCATGTTCAGTGTCTTCTGGTTTCATGCCCGGGAGATTCCCTTCAATGCTTGTCTGGTCCAGATGTACTTCATTCATGTTTTCTCAATTATTGAGTCTGCTGTTCTGTTAGCCATGGCCTTTGACCGCTTTGTAGCAATCCGAGAACCCCTGCACTACGCAACCATTCTAACCAATGACGTAATCATTGGAATTAGGTTGGCAATTGCTGGGAGGGCCTTGGCTCTGGTCTTTCCAGCTTCCTTCCTCCTGAAGAGGCTTCAATATCATGCTGTCAATATTCTCTCCTACCCCTTTTGCCTGCACCAAGACCTCATAAAGACAACTGTATCCAGCCGTCGGGTCAGTAGCATCTATGGCCTCATGGTGGTCATCTGTTCCATGGGACTTGATTCAGTGCTTCTCCTTCTGTCCTACATTCTCATCCTGGGCACAGTGTTGAGTATAGCCTCCAAGGCCGAGAGAGTAAAAGCCCTCAGTACTTGCATCTCCCACATCTGTGCTGTGCTCACCTTCTATACACCAATGATTGGGCTATCCATGATCCGTTGCTATGGGCAGAATGCTTCTCCACTTGTCCATGTGCTCATGGCCAATGTCTACTTGCTGGTTCCACCTCTCATGAACCCCGTTGTCTATAGTGTTAAGACCAAGCAGATTCGTGATAGAATCCTCAAGAAATTCAAGAAACATAATTTAGGTTAAAAAGACTCTAAAACATAACTTTCCTCCCATCCCCTTTATATTTATGAGAGCATTTCATATGAATGTAGAATGCTGAATTTAAATATTACTAATAATATTTGGCCTTTAAAATATTGAATCTAAACCTCAATATTAGTAAATCCTTATCTTTTCAATACGGAGAATAAATGCATAGTTGCATTTTAAAATGAAGTTTTTCATTATATGTGTGAAGGCTCTCAATTTCTGAGAAAGATTTAGATTTAAATATAATTCTAATATGAACCCCATGGTCTAGATCAACAATTTCTCCCTCACCATTTTACTTAATGTAAAAATATTTTAAATGTGTTTTTATCTTTTGTTCAGGAGATAAAAAAATATTTGCAGCAGGAGAGTCTCCTATCAAAATAAAATGATGAATAAATGAAACTTAGTATAGTTTCAGAAGTGTAAAAGAAAGAAAACTTGAACCAATTAATTGAAATGATTTGGGTAGCTCTTAAATAATCCAGAAACAATAATGTTTCTATATCCAGGAACCTACAGCTACCTCTCCATACACTATGAGATCCAGATTTCTGTTCATTTTCTCTACTGTTTTTTGAGTACATTTCTTAATTATTTATGATAGCCATCAATCACTCTATCTTAAAATTTATTCTCTATGCCCTGAGCATGGAGGAATACAGTTCTTCGGTTTCTGTATTCCCTGCATGTACTGTCCCAATCATCCTTTTCCATGTCCCCAATGTCATTCTGCACTGAAATGCTAGAGAGATTATTTTAAGGAATTATATTCTACATCTTTAATTATGGGATTGATAAGGATAAAGATTTTAAATACTAGGGACTTCAACAATTTGATGCTAAGAAGGCTTTGTTACCAATTAATATGATTGACTGAAATATCTGTTTTTAATTTATATTGCACACAAAATATCCTAGAAAAATCATGTATACTTATTGGCTCAGCCTCAGCACCTCCCGCTCAAATCTTCACCTGCTGTGGCCTCATTTTCATCTTCATGATTCCACCATAATTGTACTTTATGATATATTTAGTGATCTACTTGTTACTAAATTCAATATTCACATCTTTATTTAAACCTACATTTCCTTTGACATTGTTAACAATGCCTTTTTTTAAGAATAATCTTATTTTTAATAGTTTTAGACTTTCAGACAAATATGAAAAATGGTGTAGAGTTTACATATATCCTGCACTCAGTTTCCCCTATTGTTAACATCTTACGCTAGTGTGGTACATTTGTTACAATTAATAAACCAATTTTGATACTTCATTACAAATGTTATATTTTATTTATATTTCCTTAATTTAACCTAATATTCTTCTTCTACACCAAGACTCAATCCAGACTATCAGATCACATTAGCCATCATTTGTTTTTAGATCCCTCTTAATTGTAAAAGTTTCTCAGACTTTCATTGTTTTTGACTACTGTGGCACTTTTGAGGAATTCTAGTCAGGTATTTTGTAAAATATCCTTCTATCAGGATGTTTATGATATTTTTCTCAAGATTAGGCTAAGGTTATATGTTTTGGGGAGGAAAACCACAGAAGAATACCATTTTTATTGGATCGTATCAACATGTATCAGCAACATGACATCATTGCTGATGCTGACTTTGTGTATGTGACTGGAGAAGATTTGTCATGTTTCTCCACAGTCAACTTAATCTGTCTTTATTTCTTAAAATTCTTCTTTTCATAGTATGCTTTTTGGAAGAAAGTCACTATGCAAAGCCTACACTGTAACAATCGGAAGTCATTACGAAAGAGTATCTAATTGAAAGTATTTTATGTTAGAGATTTGTCCCTTCCACTTCATTGATTAAATCATTTATTATATTACTATTGACATGTGGATATATATTTTATACTTTGGATTATAACCAAATACATTTTATTTATTGAGTTTTTTTCAAATTACTTCAGCTTCAGCCAAAGGGAGCTCTTTATTTGACACCAGTGTCTCTTTGACATACCCCCATCAATGTGGGGCTTTGTTTGTTTGTTTGGTTGGTTTTGGCATTTCCTTGCTTTCTAGCACCACAAGATGCTCCAGGATGATTTTGTATATTACCTGGAAAAGTTCTAGAATCTATTATTTCATCAAGGAGCCCTCCTTCCTTTTAATTAAGAATGGTATTTGAAACCAAGGTAGTAGTGTTGGATGTACCCCTGGCTAATGGAGTGTTCTTGCTTGTAGCCCTTCTCATCTAAAGAATAAAGAGAATATATGTGTGTTTACTAAACCAAAAAAAAAAAAAAAGTACAAAATGACAAATGCAATCAATTTATTCTTTGTAATTATTACTTTGCTATGGGTTTTTACTTAGAATAGAATATAAAAGCCTGAAGGCAAGGAACCCTGTTTTATTTAAATTGACCAAAATTTTAATCATCATAGGTAAGCAAGCAAACATCAGAAAGTAAACAGATAACCTGAGAAGACCTCGTAAATCCAGAGACCCATGTGGTCCAGTCTCAGAGTTCTGTCATAGGAGATGAAATGGTTCAACAATAAAAGCAGTTCAGGTATAACTCAAATTCTTTACTTACATTTTTAAGGTATCATAATAATCCAACATACTACCTCACAATCTCCCATTTTCTCTTTTATTTATTCATTTATCTATTTACTTACTAATTACTAGTATTTAAATGGACAAATGAAGATTATATATATTTTTGATAGGTAACATGTTTATACACACACACACATACACACACATTGTGGAATAGTTAAATCAAGCTAACATTTCCATTACTTCACATCCCATTTTCTTTACTATCAAATTCCTTGACACTCTCCACAATTCCCCAACACTTAGACACAAACCTCCTGTTTTCTCTCTCTTGTTTAGCATCATAGTCTTATCCACATTCACCTTCTTCTTCATTTTGTTTTATGCATGAAGAATGAGCCTCTATGGAAATCAACTTAGCCTCCCCTCAGCCAATGAAAATCCTTTTCCTTTGGGGAGTAGGAGGAGGAAAGAAATTGAGCAGGTGTGGAAATGAAGGAAGGCTTTAATTCTCACATGTGAACATGTTTTGATGCATCATAGCAAAATGTTTCATTGTAAAATATAAATCTAAAATAATCTGCTGTGCCTTAACATAACTTCATTAACATTTACTGAGACAGACAGCCATATAAAATGTGCATTAGTAGAAGAATTAATGCTTTCAACAGTTTATCATTTTTTTGATATTTCTTAACTGAGAAAGAAGCTATATCTAAGGGGAGGGTAGACAACTGACTACAGTTTTTAAAGTAGGAAGAGGTAGCTTCTTATTTTGAACATTATAGGAATGTCTCCGATATTTGTCTTCTTTGTTTGTGTTAAACAGTGCCATTTTTTTAGGATATAGACTGACAACTTTAACAAATATCATTTTAATTATTCTTTAAATATAAAGAGAAAACAATGGGATCCATGGATTAACGAAAATTTAAGAGAGCAATTAACCTAGGACTCAACTTTCAAATGGTACTACCAAGTGGCAACCTAAAACTCATTCCTATCTCTAACCTTTCTAAAGATTTGTGGAGTAGATTCAGCAATTAACTCAGTAGCTTGAACTAGTTTTCTCAACTGAGGTTTTCTCAACTATCTCAGGTATAGTATAATATATAAATGTCAATGCTATATTTGCTATATACAAAAATATATACTGGCCAGGCGCGGTGGCTCACGCCTGTAATCCTAGCACTCTGGGAGGCCAAGGTGGGAGGATCACTTGAGGTAAGGAGTTCGAGACCAGCCTAAACAAGAGCGAGACCCTGTCTCTACTAAAAAAAATAGAAAGAAATTATCTGGACAACTAAAAATATACAGAAAAAATTAGCCGTGTCTGTAATCCCAGCTACTCAGGAGGCTGAAGCAGAAGAATTGCTTCAGCCCAGGAGTTTGAGGTTGCTGTGAGCTAGGCTGACACCACGGCACTCTAGCTCAGGCAACAGAGCGAGACT
>NW_012152507.1:1227058-1241370 GCF_000956105.1 Propithecus coquereli
TTCATCATCTTTTGAGAAGGCCTATGGTAAACTTTTTAGGTAATATAAACTTACTCTAGTAAGTACCAAATCCAAAAACATTTAAAAATAGTAAAATTGTTGGAAGCAACAAAGTAAAATAGAAAGAATATCGGACGTGGTCTTCCAAGATTTGCATTCAAGTTCTGACCCTGCCACCTACTCTGTGTGGTCTTCAGTAGGTGCTATGGTCTGAATGTTTGTGTCACCCCCAAATTCATGTTGAAATCCTAGCCTCCAACGTGATGGTATCAGGAGGTGAGGCCTTTGGGAGGTGATTAGGTCATGAGAGCAGAGGCCTTATAAATGGGCTTATTGCTCTTATAAAAAAGACCCCAGAGAGCTTGTTTGCACCTTCCACCATGTGAGGACACATAGATAGAGCCAGAAAGTGGGCTTTGATCTTGGACTTCCCAGCCTCCAGAATTGTGAGAAATAAATATCTGTTGTTTATAAGCTACCTAGTTTATGATATTTTGTTATAACAGCCTGGATGGAATAGGACAGTAGTACACTTTGCCTTCTGTGAATTTAAGTTTCTTTATCTGTAAAATGGAGGATGAACTAGAAACCTAGAAGTCTTTTACATTGCTAAAGTGCTACAAAAAAGTTTTCCTTAAAAATTTTCTGCATTCTTAAATAGGCTAAAATGAATATAATTTAATCTTTTCTAAGTAGCTGAGGATCATCAATAGAAAAATTAATTATGTGATTTAGTAAGAGACTATTGAGTTTGTAATGTCCCTTGGTTCCTAAATACAATGTCCTCAGACCACTGTATGTTTGTATGAATGGTTTTGTGTATGTGTTTGTGTGTGTGTGTGTGTGTGTGTGTGTTTGAACCTTCTTTTTATTTTCATCTATTGATTATTGGTGTTGTCACTGTGTCTGTTTATAACTTGCTGCCTTGTTTTTAATACACTTATTGAAGGGTAACTATAGTCTTCTACAAAATAGGTTGTAATTGCTTCAAACAACAGCAACAAAAAATGTTTGGCTTGCTGAAATCATCAAAGTTTGACTGAGGGATAAGTGAGGCATTTCTACACTCGAATCAACAAGATATCTCAAAATATAATAAATCCCTTGTGCTCTAATTGTAAGTACATCTTCTTCTGCTCCATCATCTGAGGAGATGGAGGACAGCTGTTAAAGTCTCCTTTCTTAGCAACACGTCCTTGGAGACAGTTACTGGGTCCTTAGAGAACCTTCTTTTCCCACAGTTTAAAGGATCTCAACCTTTGCTCATGTGTCACATTTTCCAAATGACTAAACTTTGTAATTATAATTCAGTAAATCCTTTTCAATGCTTTCACATGTCTCTTGAGCTGCCTAAAATCAAAATTGTAGTCTAATAATGAAAGACTTGCCATTCCTAGTAACATTTCTCTTTTTTCCCCCCTCTAGTAACATTTCTGTTAATGTATCTTAAAATGATGTTAACACTTTTGATATTATTTGCATTTTACTAATGGTTAATCTGAAATAAGACTTTGAACATTTAACTAAAGGTTATTAAATTAATGGCACGATTTAAAAATGATAAAGATGGTAAATTATATGTGTATATTTTACCTCAATAAAAATAAATCAATAGTACTGAGGAAATCACATTCTTCCTATTAGAATTGAGTTATTAAAGATGATATGTACAGCATATATATAAAAATGTACATAAAAATATCACACACACACACACACACACACACATACTCCCAATTGAAATAGTAAACTTGGCTGATTTGGGACACCAGAAGTTGTTTCCTGTGAATTCCCTATAAGGCTTGATATTGGAAGTTTAAATTCTTGCTGAGAAATAAAACTTATGAGTTGGGTTGGTTTTTGAAATCAAGCCATAATTTCAAAGCAAGAAGACTCTCCCTCTTCCTCTTCCTCTTCCTCCAGTGCACCCTCTTTAGAGGTCCCTTTCAGCTGCAGACGTGTGTAAGGTGTAATGCACAAGTGGTTGGTGTCTGCTCTATAAAAGTCTGGCACTGCCAGGCAATACTCTGGGTAAAAATCATACCTATGTTTGACATATGTGCTTTAAAATAACACAGTGGAATCAATTTGTAAAATTTCATCCATTCTACTCACACTTATTAAAAGATAATTTGAATCTGACCTCACTTATATTATGCACAAGGAGGAAATCACAGCACCACGCTCTGCTCTTTCTGACAAGCACCATTTCCAATAAATGCTCCCCCACCGTAGGTTCTACTCTGAAATCCCACGGCGGTCTCATATAGCAACCTTCTAGATAATGAATTTAGACCTCGGTTTCTGAAACACTATTTCCTCAACTCTTTCATGGTTATTTTAACATTGCTTAGGGGAACATTTTGTTTTCTTTTCTAGTCTGTACTCACAAATCTCTAAGTATTTGACTAATATTGTGATCAGTCTTGGAAATAGTGCACTGGAACTGAATCTCATTTACAAAATCTGTATAAAATTTAGAAGCTGATATTTAGGCTCAGAAAAAAAAATCTAACCTTTATAAAAATCACAGAACTGAAACAAATCAAAATAGCATTTTAGGTATATATTGTTTTCATGTAAATATTATTTACGTCAGAATCTGTTTCTGAGAGCCACCGAACTCAGCCAGCGAGGATGGAAAATTGTTCAAAATAATATGAAGGTGACGGTCCATGAATAGCATCTTATTGCATTAAGATAAATTTCCAATAGTTTACTTGGGTTGTTGAGATAAATTCCCACAAATTTAAAAGTGGCATTAATGAAAGAATTCTACTCAAACATCATGCTCAAAAGATAATGCAAGATAATTTTATATACATCTATTATATAATACTTTCCATATGTTATCTTAAAAATTCTGTGTGTAAAGGGTGAAAATGGCAGTAGTGATGGTGAATTTACTAAGCCAAATATTTGAGTTGTTCCCTCCAAAGTGGGGAAATTAATTTACACAATTGTTTGCTATTAAGGCTCAAATAAGTCTAGCATGCTTAGGTTTTCACCTATGTTTGTCAGTTTTTGACAGCTGTCAGTTCACAGATATGATCACTTTATCTAAGCATCACCAACACTGCATTAGTATCTTCAGAAAATCTTCTGTGAAAGCTGCAGTTTCACTGTCCCAAATCAATTCCTGCATTCTTAAACTTGCAGTGCATTCATTTGTGGGCACTGAGGCAGCCAGTGGGAGGGTATTGATCCAAGTATAATGTCATGTGTAGCAGGAGAGAAAGATGAAAAGTGTTTTCTGCTTAATGGGTTGGTATTAAGTAGGTGGGAATGGCTTCTAATTAGCCAACAATTGCTGTGTTTCCCAGTTTCCCTCCTTTCCCTCCTCCTGTCGGTCACCAGCTGCCAATCTGCCCCCATTTTTTTTTTTTTATTTGGAGTTCATTGCTCACTGCAGTGAAAGCCTTTGTTTAAGAAAGAGGGCTCCCAGGGTCTCAGCTGCCTGGGTACAGCTTGCTGCCTGCGATGAGTAGCAACTGTCAGTTTATTTTATCTCAACCTTTTCATCATTCTGCTGAAACTGATCGACTGAAACCACCTGAGAGACCTGAGGATTCAGTACCTACAAGTCATTAGCTAGGACTGCACAGCCTCTCACCACATAGCAAGTCAACTGAACACTTCCTGAAATGCAGTCCACTTTAACCCCATGTTTCCCCATGAACACATAAGAATTCTGTCCCATTTTTTTGTTTTTGAAGCTGAATTGATGGGGGATGATTCCTTTGACGTGCAGTCATATGTCAGAATATTTTGCATTAGCTAAGGGATGAGGAGAATGCCCCTGCAACAGTCTTTGCTATAGTCAGATCACTAACATGGGGGGCATTATTCCATCCAAAGTAAAAGTAAAGGTGACATTGGAAAACATTTTACAAAAGGACTTTATAACATCAGGCCTTAAGCCCCGTTCTTCACCAGCACCAGAGGTGCCAGACTGGAGCCTGATTTTGCATGTGTGTTAGCCATAACATGGGTACTGTCTAGGGTTTCCTGTGTTTCCTTATACAACCAAGTAAAGAAAATTTCCCACATCCTTTAATGACACTTAAAACCCTTTTGAGAGAGACTATCTAATCTGTTGTATCCAGAATGCATCTAAATAGAATGACATGGTGAGAAAATTCCACCTGTGCTGCAGTAAAGCATAATATTCAGTGAAACTCAATGACATGCAAAGCTATGGAAAAATGATGCTGTCGTACACCACTTAGAATCATGGAGTTGTGACTATATGGTGTTTAACCACATTTCAACATGGGTAGGTAGGTTTTTTTGGGGAAGTGAAATTTTAGGAACATTTGGAAGGGAAAAAGAAAGGTAACGAAGCAGAGAAAAGTAGATTATTTTTGATAAATTATGTAAAGTGACAAGTGTTGATACAGGGTTGGGATTAGGGAGGAAAAGAGTTCAAGGAACTTTTGCATTGATTTTAAAATATATATTTAAAGGAGGTGATAGGAGCAGATGCACTGAATAAAAGCACTGATTTGAAGTGTTTTCCATATTTCATATGTGAATTTATAATAATAGTAAACAGTACTATTATTGCTAAGAAATAGTATCCCTTTTTTTAAAAAAAACACTTTGTTGTGATATGATTGACATGTAAAAGGTTGTATATATTTACTATATACAACTCAATAAATTTGGGATAAGAAATGTTGTCTTAAGAACCACTAACTGAGTTTACATATATTAATGAAATATAATGTATTCATGAGGAAAAGCTAACCTTGCATTATCACCTGAAAATACTGAAAAATTTAAGAACAATTCCCACACATAAGAATGTGTGGTTAGCTTGTTAAAAGCAGATTCTTAAGCCCCTTCATTAGAAATTATGATTTAATAAATCCAAAGTAGGTCCCCAGAATACACATTTATAACAAGTCAACCCCACTGCCCCGCCCCCCATAATTTTGATGCAAGTGATCCTTGAGTTGCACCTTGAGAAACTGCCTAAGGCTTATTGTGAAGTTTGATTTTCCACGGGGTATCTCAAAATACGTATCTATATTAGAAAACGCAACGGAATATCTTGTCACCAATGAACATTTCTAACTTCAATGTCATTTTTTTCCTGTTAAAAATTTCCTACTTATAATTTCTTTAAAATCATTAAAAAATAAAACAGGCTCGACTAAAATGCAGCAGAAAAATTCTAGAGTGCTTCACAGGTAGTAAATACTGTTTTGTCAGACTCTTTGTATTCAATTACTTATGGTACATCACAAGGTAAAATATATTTCTTACTGTAGATTTGAGTCAAAAAGGCCACTGCTTTACAAGCTACTGTCCACACAGCAGTCAAAGCAAACTTTTTGAAAAGTCAATCAGAGTCCTCTTCTCAGATCTCAATGATAATTTTCCAGTACAATTGGAATAAAATCCGAAGTCATCACTGTGGCTTACAAGGGCTAAATTACCTCAAACCTACCCCTCAAACCTCTATTTTTATCTCTTTCGTGCTCACTCAATTTGTTGCAGACATATTGGTCTTTTCCCTGTTACTTGAACAAGCCTAGCTTTACCTGGGTATCTTCTCCCCACTCTCCTAGATGTTCACATGCCTTGCTTCCTCATTCCAATCAGGTTTGTTTTGAGAGCCTTCTCAAAACTGTTTAAAATAGCCCTCCCCAAATCCAATCACTTTCTATCCTCTTACCTGCTTTATTTTTAATTCACAGCACTTAGCACTATTTCTAGAGGTTGCCCACCAGCATCTAAATCTCCATTTCTGTGCTTGAAAAGTTCCCTACTTACAAAATTAGATGGAAAGTTGAGACTTGTTCTCACTATAGGTGTTGAAAAGCCAGATATTCACTTCCCAGCTTCCCTTGCAGCTGGGACAAGGGCGTATGAGCCAGGCTCCACCAATCAGCTGTACACACGTTAAACTTTGCATCGGAAGCTGGGGATTGTAAGCAGGGTACAGGATCCAAAGTGGCAAGAGATGGCACAAGGCAGGGTTTTGTATTGTAAAGCTTCCTCAATAATTTTCATGATAAGAAATTCACTCACCAACATGTATGTGGTGGTAATTTTTTCCTGGACATTTTTTGCTGTTATATAAAGATGACTTTAATATATGCAAACCTGAAAAATTTGCTACTCACATTTTTATTACTAGAAGAGGACAGTTAGGTTTTTTGTATCCCTGTTATCAAGTTTGTGTAAATATTTATGCAGACCTAAGTCCACACAAGTAGGATTGTGATTATATCATGCATGTAATTATTCAGTTATAATTTCAATTGGATTTGTTTATAAATGTAGATTGTTTCATTGATAGATATTTCAAATTTGCTTTAATTTTAGTACAAGCACACATTGTTTTATTGTGCTTTGCTTTATTGCACTTCCCAGACACTGTGTTTTTTTATAAATTGAAGGTTTGTGGCAACCCTTAGTTTAGCAAGTCTATCTAGCACCATTTTTCCAACAGCATGTGCTCACTTTGTGCCTCTGTGTCACATTTTGGTAATTCTTGCAGTATTTCAAACTTTTTCATTACTATTGTATCTGTTATGGTGCTCTATGATCAGTGATCTTTGATGTTACCATTTTAATTGTTTTGGGATGCCATGAACTGTGCCCATACAAGACAGTGAACTTAATTTATAAACATTGTGTGTGTTCTGACTGCTCCACTGACTGGCTGTTACCCTGTCTCTCCCCCACTTTGGGCCTCCCTATTCCCTGAGACACAGTAATATTGAAATTAGGCCAATGAACCCTATGATACCCTCTAAGTGTTCAACTAAAAGGAAGAGTTGCATATCTCTCCCTTTAAATCAAATGCTGGAAATGAGTAAGCTTAGTGAGGAAGGCATGTTGAAAGCTAAGACAGGCTGAAAGCTAGGCTTCTTGCACCGAGCAGTTAGTTAGCCAAGTTGTGAATACAAAGAAAAAGTTCTTGAAGGAAATTAAAGGTGTTGCTCCAGTGGACACACAAATGATAAGAAAGCAAAGCACCACTGCATCTATCCAAAGGAAAAAAAGACATTCTATAATAAACACATCTGCACCGGAATGTTTATGGCAGCAAAATTCACAATTGCAAAGATGTGGAAACAACCGAAGTGCCCATCAATACATGAGTGGATTAATAAAATGTGGTATATGTATACCATGGAATACTACTCAACTGCAAAAAACAATGGTGATCTAGCACCTCTTATATTATCCTGGATAGAGATTGAGCCCATCCTTCGAAGTGAGGCATCACAAGGATGGAAAAACATGCACCACATGTACTCGCCATCAAATTGGTACTAAGCGGTCAACACTAAGGTGCTCACATGGTAGTAATACTCACTGGGTGCCAGTCAGGTAGGAGGGTGGGGAGTCAGGAGTCGGGGTGGAGGGGGTAGGAGGGTAAACCACAGCTAATGGAAACGGGCATGCTGTATGGGGGAAGGACATGCTTGTAGCCCTGGCTTGGGCGAGGCAAATGCATTTCATGTAACCAAATATTTGTACCCCCATAATATCCTGAATTTAAAAAATAAATAAATAAATAAAATAGGTAATTTCCTAAGCTAACAGATACAGATAATAAATGTTAATAATAGCAGAAAAAAAAAAGAAGAAGGCAAAACAGCCTTCTTGCTGATATGGGGAATGTTTTAGTGGTCTGGATAGAAGATGAAACCAGCTACAATAACCCCTTAAGCTAAAGCCAAATTGAGAGCAAGGCCGTAACTCTCCTCAATTCTATGAAGGCTAAGAGATGTGAGGAAGCTGGAGAAGAGAAATTTGAAGCTAGCAGAGACTGGTTTATGAAGTTTGAGGAAAGAGGGTGTCTCTATAACATAGAACTGCAAAGTGGAGCAGCAAGTGTTAATGTATAAGCTACAGCAAATTATCCAGAAGATCTACCTAAGATAATTGATGAAGGCAGCTACACTAAACAATAAATTTTAAATGTAGATGAAATAGTCTTCTATTAGAAGAAGATGCCATCTGGGCCTTTCATAGCTAGAGAGGCGAAGTCAACACCTGGCTTTAAAGATTCAAAGGGCAGCCTAACTCTCTTTTATTACAGGCAAATGCATCTGATGACTTTTAAGTTGAAGCCAATGCTCATTTACCATTCTGAAAATCCTAGAGCCCTTAAGAATTATGCTAAATCTCTTCTGTCTGTGCTTTATAAATGGAACAACAAAGCCTGATGGCAGCACATCTATTTGCAGCATGGTTTACTGAGTATTTTAAGCCCACTGTTGAGAACTACTACTTAGAAAAAGAGATTCTTCTCAAATTGTTGCTGCTCATTGACAACACGTCTAGTCACCTAAGAGCTCAGATGGAGATGTACAAGGAGAATAATGTTGTTTTTATGTCTGCTAACATAACATCCATTCTTCAATCCATGGATCAAAGAGTAATTTTGACTTTCAAGTCTTATTATTTAAGAAATACATTTTATAAGACTACAGCTGCCATAAATAGTAATTTCTCTGATGGATCTAGGCAAAGTAAATTGAAAACATTCTGGAAAGGATTCACAATTCTAGGTGCCATTAAGAACATTCATGATTCACGGGAGGAGGTCAAAATATCAACATTGATAGGCATTTGGAAGTAATTGATTCCAGTCCTCACAGATGACTTTGAGAGGTTCAAGACTTCAGTGGAGGAAGTAACTGCAGAAGTGGTAGAAACAGCAAGAGAACCTGAATTAGAAGAGAAGCCTGATGATGTAACTGAACTGGCGCAACCTCAGGATTAAACTTGAACAGATAAGGAATTGCTTCTTGTGGATGGGCAAAGAAAGTGGTTTCTTGGGATGGAATCTATTTCTGGTGAAGACGCTGTCGACATTGTTGAAGTGGCAAAGGATTTAGAATATTACAGAAACTTAGCTGACAAGCAGTAGCAGGGTTTGAGAGAACTGACTCCAATTTTTTTTTTTTGAGACAGAGTCTCACTGTGTTGCCCGGGCTAGAGTGCCGTGGCGTCATCCTAGCTCACAGCAACTTCAAACTCCTGGGCTCAAGCAATCCTTCTGCCTCAGCCTCCCGAGTAGCTGGGACTACAGGCATGCGCCACCATGCCCGGCTAATTTTTTCTATATATTTTTAGTTGTCCAATTAATTTCTTTCTAATTTTAGTAGAGACGGGGTCTCGCTCTTGCTCAGGCTGGTTTCGAACTCCTGAGCTCAAACAATCCGCCCGCCTCGGCCTCCCAGAGAGCTAGGATTACAGGCGTGAGCCACCGCACCTGGCCTTGACTCCAATTTTGAAAGAAGTTCTAATGTGGGTAAAATGTTATCAAACAGCGTCACTTGCTACAGAGAAATCTTTCATGAAAGGAAGAGTCAGTTGATGCAACAAACCTCATCGTTGTCTTACTTTAGACGTGACAAACTTTATTGTTGTCTTATTTTAAGAAAGTGCCACAGCCACCTCAACCTTCAGCTACCACAACTTTTATCAATCAGCAGCCATTAATGTCAAGGCAAGACCCGCCACCAGAGAAAAGATTATGACTTGCTGAGGGCTAGGATGACTGTTAGCAGTTTTTAAGCAATGAAGTATTTTTAAATGATGATATGTACATTGTTTTTTAAGACATGATGCTATTGCACACAATAGACTGCAGCATAGTGTAAACATAACTATTCTATGCAATGGAGAACCAAAAATTTCATGTGACTTGCTTTATTGCCATATTCTCTTTATTGCAGTGGTCTGGAATGGAACCTGCAATATCTTCGAGGCGTGCCTGTATATTGCTTGATCTTTTTCTCTTTTCCTTCAAATCAATGTGAAAAGAGAGTCAAGAAGAGATCCTGAAGGAAAGCAATAGGTTAGTTTTGATCTACTTATCTTTTATAAATTATATTTGTACTGAGAACGCTACTCAGTAGAAAGCTGATTTTTTTTTAAAGGAAAATTTTATGTTAGATATAAGGAAGTGACAGTATTATGCATAATTATCTATGCAATTACACTTGCACATGCTTGAAAATTTTTAGCCAGGAATGCTTAATAACATTTGCATGGTTAAATGAGACAGCAGAAACAACTGGAAGGGCCTCAGGGCATGGTCATCTATTTAAGCATCCACTTGGATTTTCAACGTAATTAGTCATATAATTGTGTGCCTAAACTTAGTAGATTCATGTAAGTAATTATAAATTATTAAAAAGCCATGCTTGTAAGATTTCGTTCCCTATTTCCTGCCAATCAAATTACTAAAAAATATACTATAGTCATATTTAATCATATAAAATTTTAAATATGATTGTAATATAAAGCCCTGGATGATAAAGGTGAGTGAACAGGTGAATTCATTCAGATGAGAGGTAGTTAATGTAGCTATTTGGACATCTATATTTTTAGGGAGTATTCCTACGATCAAATCATAATATAAGTCTTCTCATCTGTGCCTACTATGATTTCTTTTAAAAAAATACTGTTTCTTTTGCTTACACTGTATTCAACACAACTAGTGTTTTATATTGTGATAGAAGAAAATTAGTAACTAAAGGATGGTTATAATAGCTTTCTCTTGCTTAGTTTATTTCCCCCTTTTTATAATCTTGTTAGCTGCTGATGGTAAAAACTTGAGCCAAATAAGTCTGTCCAGTACAGTATAAATATTAACCTCAAAATTTTATGATGGTTATTTTGACCCAGTTCTCCCAGTTTTTCTTACCAAGTCTTTTCCTGGCTATTGATTTTGTAGCTTCATTTCATTTTGTTTTTCTCCATTGTTATTTTAGTATCTGAATTAAAAATATGTGGAGACTTGAAAATTATGTTTTACTGCCCAGGACCTTACCACCTAATAAGCAAGGCTAGAAGGCTTTTGAAAGTGTTGAACTAAGCTTCTTTTGATGAGTGCAAAATACACCTTATTGGCTGCTGATGCCATGAAATGCAAAGTCTTAATTCAGAAAAATCAGACTTAACTCACTAAAGACTAAAATTAACCAGTCTTTTCCTCAGTTTAGGTGCCTGATGTTAGAGGTTAATAGATGCAATCCCCCAAAGGCATAGCACTTAAATGAACTAAGTTTAGTTTTCCCTATTGGTTTGACAAAGTCTAACTTTGTTTACCTAAAGGGCATAATGGAAGAATATCTATTTGCTCCGATTTTTTGATTTAAGGTTAGAATGAAATAAAAGGAAAAAAAAAACCCTGAGTACATTGGATGGTGAATATTGAGTGATGGTTTTAATATTTATTTCATTGTTATGGTAGTTCAGAGGATTCAGAAAGTAAATGTGTTCAGGTACATTCATAAGGGATTTGAAGACTTATTTCAGAAAGGTCAAGACCATGGTAAGGATAGATTGGCATTAAAATTAAGAAATATGCCAGTATTTCTTCTCATTATTGTCCAATATTTCCTGTACTGAGCACATTGTACCCGTGCCTAGGCAGTAGACATCACCCATGAGAAGTATAATATATGTGCAGTGATTGTTATTCAAGTCATTCATCATAATAAGGCATTAGAAACAATTTCTATAGAAATATTTGTCATAAAAACATTTTTAATTAATTATGCTGAAGAATCTAGATCATAAAATAGTCACTCTTGTCTGGGTGTTAAAAATTTAAGGAGAACAGGTTAAAAGAATTTAGAGAAGAGTCAATTCTGCTGCCATGAATATAATTCTGAATCAGGGAAAGTTTAGAAAGAATTAGAAGCCAGCGGAACTTGTTTTCCTCAAAAAGTTCATATTTTAAATACTATAATAACATCATATCACTTCTTGTTTCAGAAGAAATCTTATGTATTTCTACAACTGTTCTAACAGAGCCTTACAAAAAAAGAATTAAATACATATAGAAGAGGATCATTTTGCCCCCAAATTCTGGCAATAGTAGAAAGCATTTAGCTGAGTTGGCACAGTATTTGGAATCCATAACCATAAGTCAAAGGACATAGTTAGAGGTGGAGGTAAGACCTTTCACTGGGAATTAGACAAACATAAGTGGATGACAACTAGGTTCTCCCAGAACTTCAAACCCTAGCCTTCTTCTGATACAGCCCCAGCATTCACTCTGGTTTTGCTATGGTTTAACCAACCAATAAACTTTTCATAAGCTTCTTAAACTAGCAATTAAAGATAAAATTGAAATACTAAATAAAATCAGATTAGAGAAACCCAGCTACATTTTTCTTGGAAGTGGTGAGTTCAGTGTACATTGGAAAGTTAACACTGGTAACACCACTAGCTACCAAGAACTGTGAGCAGAATCTAAAAGAAGGATAGTTTTTGTTTGAGCAATCAATAATTCTCTTTTATTGAACCAAGGCAACAGATAGAGATGGAGACTCTCAGAGGGAGAAAAAAAGAAAAAGGAAAAAAAAAAGAAATCCTTCAACCCGAGGGATCTAGAGCTACATTATTATTTCCCAATGAAGTAAGCATTAGTTTCTGTAGAAGTACTTTATTCTTAAGGAAGCAACTTGTCACTTGCAGAAAATATGTGAAGATGAGTGAACTGTATTTGAATGAGGAAATTTGAAATTCAGGCTCAAATTCTACTGTCTTCTTTATTTTAAAATTTGATTACAATTAAGTATTGATTGTCTTTTTCAGTATATTTCACCCTTGGAATTATTTTATTTTCTTATCAGTTGCAGAAGTCACTGAATTCTCTAAGCTCTTTCTTGATATTTGTGTTAGAAACACACTTATATAATCTATCATGATTTACATGAGACTAGCAGAAAAGATGCATATCCTTCTTAAGCTTTTTTGACACTAGCTTGGAGTGTCAAATATAGAGAACATATTTTAATATTTCATCTCCCATTTGTCTTACCAAATTTGTTTTCTGTAACTAGAAATGGGAGTAAAAAACAAAGGATTTTTAAGGGTCTCTGATTCTGAAAAAAATCACGAGCAGACCAATAGCCTATAAACACACATTTTTAAATTGTCATACGGAGAAATGGCTATCCCAATTCTCCCACTGGAGCTCCTACTGCTGCTATCTTGGGAATCATCATGGAGAATCTGGAAGCTTCTGGAGTCAGGGCAGGCTAAAGTTAGCTGTGGTAAAAAACAACTCTGAAGATCTCAGCAGTTTACCACAAGAAAGGATTATTCTGTGTGCACACAAAGTCTACTGCAGACATGATGACCTTCCAGGGCAAATGTTCTCCATGTGGAGACTTAGTGATTTAGGCTGCTTCAATATTGTAGCTTTATTATTTTTAACAAGGCTTCCTCCATGATCACTTCATCAGGGAAAAGACTCAGTTGCAGGGTCTCAGGTAGATTCTCCCATGCCCACGCCCAGAAGTGGCTTTTGCCTACAGCCCTACAGCTAGCTACAGAGCCCTGCCCAGTTGCAAGGGGCTGAGATGTGCAAGCTTCCACATGACCAGAAGAGAAAAGAACCAGATATTTGTAAGCACTTGTAATTTCTACCTCCTTGAGCAATGATTATGGAACCCTCTGAAATTGCAGTTGACCCTCGAACAGCGCACGGGTTAGGAGCGCCAACCCCCCGTGCAGTTGAAAATCCATACGTAACTTTTGACTTCCCAAAAACTTAACTACTAACAGCCTACTGTTGACTGGAAGCTTTCCCTATAACATAAACATAGCACATATTTTGTGTGTTGTATACAGTCTTACAATAAAGTAAGCTAGAGAAAAGAAAATGTTACTAAGAAAATCGTAAGGATTTCTCTCATAATTCAAACTTGTGTTGTTCAAGGGTCAATAGTACGTGCAAGCAATAACTGCATGTTTTTCTGAAGAAATGAGAGAGATCAGAGAGAGATCTGTCTTTTAAAACTGCTAATAAACTTTCTTCCAAAAAAAGGTATAGATTCACGAAGGAAAGCTTTGAAATACAGGAATAGCTTACAGAAGTTGAATTCAAGGGCAAATTTCCAGATTTTACAAGACTGATTCACGTATTGGCCTCATTATCCATAATTACCTTGACCCGCACTGCCTGGATGATTTAAATTATGTGCTATATTACAACAGTCCTAAGTTCTGACCATAGGTGATTTTCCAACATTTAAAAAAATTCCTAATTGCTCTAACAAGTTAAAGCACTTTCAGGCATATTATAGTGTGAATCAGTTCAATTAGATCGATTTCTTCCTAACATTGTTCATAACTTAGATGCTCTAAAGGAAGGTTTTTCTCATTAGGAAAGGAGTTAAGTTAGCAGGAAGGGTAAGTAAATTTAGAACATGAGACATTTTAAAAATTCAGAGAGAATATCAGATTTTGAGATATTGCCTAACGTTTAAAAACATATTTAATAAAATTCTACTGCAAAAAGTAGGTTATCCAACGAA
>NW_012152507.1:1241420-1242482 GCF_000956105.1 Propithecus coquereli
GGTTTCGAACTCCTGAGCTCAAACAATCCGCCCGCCTCGGCCTCCCAGAGAGCTAGGATTACAGGCGTGAGCCACCGCACCTGGCCTTGACTCCAATTTTGAAAGAAGTTCTAATGTGGGTAAAATGTTATCAAACAGCGTCACTTGCTACAGAGAAATCTTTCATGAAAGGAAGAGTCAGTTGATGCAACAAACCTCATCGTTGTCTTACTTTAGACGTGACAAACTTTATTGTTGTCTTATTTTAAGAAAGTGCCACAGCCACCTCAACCTTCAGCTACCACAACTTTTATCAATCAGCAGCCATTAATGTCAAGGCAAGACCCACCACCAGAGAAAAGATTATGACTTGCTGAGGGCTAGGATGACTGTTAGCAGTTTTTAAGCAATGAAGTATTTTTAAATGATGATATGTACATTGTTTTTTAAGACATGATGCTATTGCACACAATAGACTGCAGCATAGTGTAAACATAACTATTCTATGCAATGGAGAACCAAAAATTTCATGTGACTTGCTTTATTGCCATATTCTCTTTATTGCAGTGGTCTGGAATGGAACCTGCAATATCTTCGAGGCGTGCCTGTATATTGCTTGATCTTTTTCTCTTTTCCTTCAAATCAATGTGAAAAGAGAGTCAAGAAGAGATCCTGAAGGAGAGCAATAGGTTAGTTTTGATCTACTTATCTTTTATAAATTATATTTGTACTGAGAACGCTACTCAGTAGAAAGCTGATTTTTTTTTAAAGGAAAATTTTATGTTAGATATAAGGAAGTGACAGTATTATGCATAATTATCTATGCAATTACACTTGCACATGCTTGAAAATTTTTAGCCAGGAATGCTTAATAACATTTGCATGGTTAAATGAGACAGCAGAAACAACTGGAAGGGCCTCAGGGCATGGTCATCTATTTAAGCATCCACTTGGATTTTCAACGTAATTAGTCATATAATTGTGTGCCTAAACTTAGTAGATTCATGTAAGTAATTATAAATTATTAAAAAGCCATGCTTGTAAGATTTCGTTCCCTATTTCCTGCCAATCAAATTACTAAAA
>NW_012152507.1:1249456-1253522 GCF_000956105.1 Propithecus coquereli
AAATTTCAGTTAGATAGGAGAAATTAGTTCAAGAGATCTATTGTATCACATGGTGACTATAGTTAATAAGAAATGTATTTTGCAAATCACTACAAGAGTACATTTTAAGTGTTCTCACCACAAAAAATAAGTATATGAGGCAATGCATATGCTAATTAGTTCAACTGAGACATTCCACAATGTATACATATTTCAAAACATCATATTGTACATGATAAGTATACATATATAATTTGTATTTATCAATTAAAAATAATAAAATAAAAAAGAAATAGGGAAATTTATCTTACATTAAAAAAAGTGGTAGTGGTAATCACAGACAGAGTTGGTTAATTTAACATTCAGGAAAGTCATTCAGTGTCTAGATTCCGTCTCTCCTTTCTTTCTGCCATCCTCAGCATTTTGGTAGCTTAGTTGCAAGTTGGGCACAGCAGCTCCAGGCATCATATATTCATACATCACCATTTAAAGTCAGGAAAAAGGGAATTTTTTTATCTGGTGCTCCTTTTTATATTTTTCTTTTTGAGGAGAAGGAAAGAGAGATTTATTAATTTGTCAGCAAATGAGGAGGATGGAGACTCCTGTCTGAAATGCCATCATCCTATTTCTGAGCAGAAGAACAGAGTTTTTAAAGGTTCTGTCCAATCCCATCTTAGGTTAAGGAAATCTCATGACCTCCTTTTTAAGAATGAAGAAACCCTTCCTAGGAATTACCCAGAAGATTTTCTTCTCTTATATCATTAATTAGAATTATGTCACATACCCTTCCTAAAGCTGCCACTTGGCAAGTATAATGAGATCACAGTGACTTATATAGCAAATATTCAACTGTTGAGATGGAGAAAGACTTTTCCCTAAGGACATGGCAACTTGAAAAGCAAGAACATACCAGGGTTCTGTTAGCAAGTAAGAAGTTGAGCAATGGCCACTGGGTTGGGCAGCCAACAGGGTGTTCCACACAGGTGTATTATATCATTGGACCCGTAAGACAGCCTTGCAAGGAAGGGATTGTCATCCCCTTCTTATAGATGAGGTAACAGAGGTAAAGTACCCAGGTCTATCAGCTATGAAGTGGTGGAGCTGGGATCCAAACAAAGCAATTGTCTGACTTCTATGCCCAAATTCCTCACTGCACAACATCTGGAGACTATACTGAAAGAAGACTGCCCCTCATTGAAATATGCTTTTTCCAAATTCACAGCCTTATCTCTCTTGGGTTTTCCTTAATTCTCTACTTCAGATTGTTACTCCAAAAATCCTTAAAGAAATGTTATTGAAGAGCATTACTAAGGGACTTTGAAGTATTTGTGTTTGAGATTATGTAATAATTCCTCTCATAAACCTCCAACTTATCCATATATTAGGCTTCTTGAAATTGAAACACAGTTTTCTGTTATGATCTATTCATTTTTTTTTCAGTATTTTTCCCTCTGTATTTCATTTTGTATAGTTTCCATTGCTATGTGTTCAAGTTCACTAACTTTTTCTTTTGCATTGTCTAATCTGTTGCTATTCCCATTCAGTTTATTTTTCATCTTGGACATTTTATTTCTTACTTCTAGAAGTTCAATTTGTGTCTTCTCTTATATTGTTTTCTCTTATATTATCAATCTTTCTACTACCTCTTGAAAATATGCACTATAGTTTTAATAACTGTCTTTGTCTACTTATTCTATCATCTGTGTCATCTCTGGGTCAGTTTCTATTTATTCATTTTCTCTTCAATATGAGTCATATCTTCCTGCTCCTTACCATATCTAAGTAATTTTGATTGGATGCCAGATTTTTGGAATTTTACTTCTTTGGGTGCTAGATATTTTTCATTCCTATAAATATTCTAGTTTTGTTCTAGGATTCAGTTAAGTCATTTGAAAATATTTGATCCTTTGATATTTGTTTTTAAGCTTTGTTAGGTAGGACCAAAGTAGTCTTTCATCTAACACTAATTTTTCCTCACTGCTTAAGCAATGCCTTTATCTGTCTTCTCCCTGGTGCCCTCTGTTTTATGAGGTTCTCCTATTCTGAGTGGTGGGAATGCAAATTATTCTCAACTACTAATATGTTTAAGCTTAAGTGACTGTTCTACATGATTTTTGGGGTGTTACTTTCCCTGGCCTGCAGCAGTTTCTTCACATGTACATACTGATCAGTATTCAGCTGAAGACTGTAGAATTCTGTGTCTGTCTCTCTCTCTCTCTCTCTCTGTGCAGCCCTTTTCTTTCCAGTACTATTTGTTGTAAACTCTAGCCACCTTGGCTTCCCTGAACTTCCAATTCAGTTTTCTCAACTCAGGGAGTTTGCTGGGCTCTGCCTTGATTCCCCTCCCTGTGCTACAGCCTGGAAACTTTCTCCATATTGTCTTTTGGATATTACTACATGACTACATTTCCCCAGGTCTGAAGACATTTGAAAATAAAAAGTGTGGACCAAGCGATTTCTTTGGTACCACACAATTCAACCATTTTGTGATTCTATAAAACTCAAAAAAGCTCAAGATTTTAACTCATTTTTCAGAAGATGGAAAGAGGTTGTAGGAATGGTAACAGATTTGGGAAGGCAGAGACAGCCACAAAGTAAATTGCATGAAGAAGGAATAATGGTGAGTAGAAAGGCAGGCATATTCAGGAATTGAGAACCCCAGAAACAGCAGAAGAAAGGGCAGGCGTTGAGAAACTGCTGAGAGGAAGTAAGACACAGGCTTGAAAACAGAGGGATGAATTAAAGGTCTGCAAATGAAATAGTTCACTAGGATTAGCAACCTCAACAGTGCCAGCCAGGGAAAAGTAAAATTGCATATGATGTCAGATAGCTAGAAACTGCTTTATTATGAATTCTAGCAGAAGAATCAAATACTTACACTTGGCATTTATACAGTTGTTTAATATTTAATAATAATCGTTGCAAAGAAAAAACATGCTTTTTTTGTGTAATCCACTTGGGTTGCCTTGAAATTATTAGAATGAGAAAATCTTATTTTTTTTTTCCAATTGTTTAAAATCAATCTCACTAGTAACTGTGATATATTCTGTGATGTATTCTGTTTCACTCGACATCCATTCCAAACCATCCTCTTTTTTGCTTCCTCTATTATAGAAGCTGAAAGTCCAAATACTTTTTCTAAGCACTTTCCAGGTAGGAATGGCCATGGGACAGTGATAGCCAATGAGCTAAAGGTAAAGTCTGCCAGGAGAGACTTTCTTTTCTAAATAAAAAGCCAAAGCCTGATTGAATAGTTTCAGGTGTCTTGAGTGCAGCAGTCAACTTGTGACATGAGGCATAAACATGAAAATAAATGTCTACAAGCTAAGGATGTGGGCGCAGAAAGATGAAATGAGTCGCATCCCTAATGACATCCCTGAATGATGTTTCAACCCAGGTCAGGACTGCCAACTGCACACTTCTTTTTGCATGAAACAAATAAATTCTTTGGAATTTAAGCCACTATTTCTGGTTTTGAGTTCTCCGGTATTTGCAGCCAAACACATCCTTAACTGATATATCACTTAGGTTCAAATTTAAAGTGGATTACATGGAGACTATATTTAGTAATGTCAAATCAATAAATAGAGAATATTTAGTTTTACCTTAAAATTTTTACAAAACTTAAGTCTTTTATTCTTGTTAATAATAATGACCTTACTGTTACTAGTAATGCTATATTGTAGTATAGCCAGCTTGCAGATAAAGTAGATTGGCAAATATTTATAGGAAAGAATTTATACGCTACTTCAGGCTCTAATCAAATGATTAGAATTTCCCATTATACTGGTTGGAATTTTCCATTTTGCTGAACAATTTGAGAATAGAAGGACGTAGCATTTTATATGGTTTTTTTATAAATGTCTGCAAGATATTAATGTCTAACATTTTAACATTTTCATTGATTCATTCAATAGGTACGTGTTGAATGCCTATGCTTCTTTCCTATAGATGAGCCATGAAAACTCACTATTCTTTTTTTTTTTTTTTATTGAGACAGAGTCTCACTATATAGCCCGGTGGAAGTGCCAAGGTGTCAGCCTAGCTCACAGCAACCTCAAACTCCTGGGCTCAAGCGATCCTTCTG
>NW_012152507.1:1253682-1255589 GCF_000956105.1 Propithecus coquereli
GGAGACCTGAGTGCTCTCACTGCTCTATTCCCTTAGGGGGTCATGTTCCTCTGCTTAAAAGAATATTGCCTGCTCTCTGAGCTAATGATTTGTTTGGAGGATGGAAGTCTCAGAGGTGAAGATAACTGCACAGCTTTTAAAATGTATCTTTCAGATCTTTGATCTGCTTTTTTTCTGAATATATGGGACCTCTCAATAGCAAGATTAAAGATGCCTCTTCATAGAAGAAAGGCAAAAGTTGAAAACTTAAAAGCTGCTCAGATTTCCAAATAATATTTTTGTATTTTTCATTTTGTCAGCATCATGTTTGGTGAGTATCAGCCTTCATTTCATGTGATAATTGGATGGTAATCAAAATGCAGTGTTGGATCACAGGTTTTCCAAGAAGATGGGGAAACTATGAATTTTGTTGTAAAAAAGTGGTTAGTGTAAACTAGTTTGTGATCAGGGCATACATACATACTCATTTTGAATTCTACTTAATTCAACAAATATTTGCTTGGTACCTAGTAGATGTCAAACATTGTGTCTTCTTTCATAGGTAATACTAAGAATCAGGATCTGTTTTTAAGGAACCCGTATTCTTAATTGGGCAGTTAAGGTGATTACAGAAATGGCCATGGTAGGATGCAGAATATGCCAAATGACAAGTGCTTAGAGGGAAATGAATGACATCCAATGTGGGAACAGAGAGGAGACCACACTTAAGTGGGGGAAAGCAGGAAAGGTTTCAGCATGTGAGAAGGACCTAGCAAGATGAGCAAGATTTCCTTGGATGGGGCCGGAGCTGGAATAAAGTGATAATAAGGTATGTTGTATATGTGAGTGTGGGGGAAAGTGGGGGAGGGAGGTGGCCAAAAAAGTTGAGAAGCTTATACTTAACTAGGAGGCAGTGAAGAGTCAATGAAAATTTTTAAGCAGAGCAGAGATAGAATGAGAGTCGTGGTTTAAGAAATATTTTTGAAGCATTTAAAAGCAGATTTTAGGGTATTTTGAACTAAAAATATGTCTATGCAAACAAATAAGTGTGTTCGGTAATGTCCTACAGGTTTTATTTCCAAATAAAGTAACTACCCCTAAAAGTGTTAAACATGCCAATACTATGAGAATTAGTTTCTCATGTTGTAGCTCATTCATGCATAGATTTCTAACCTGATGAAATAAATCAGTAAGAGAGTTTTTTAATAACATTATGAAGAATTTAATCTTCTCCCTCCACCACACAAAGAGTTGAGTTTTTAATGTCTGATTAATACTTTGAAATGCATTTTTTGCTCTGCATCTAAGTCCTTTGGAACAAAACATGACCCTACAAAAAATAAAAACATAAAAAGTATAGAAAAATAAATAGCTTTATAAAGAAAAGCAAAAGAGAATTTTAAACAGCCAAAAACAGGAGTGCCTCAAATATGCATGGATCTGATCAGAAGATAGTTTCTTCACAAGTATTTTTTCATAATTACCATTGTGATTGTTAGTGTTTATCCAAGACAAATATGAAAATGTGAGTAGCTCGACTTATCCTCTACCAAACCTTTATCAGAATAAGTAATCTAACATGAATCATATTTCCTCTGCTTTATCTCCTGCCACTCTGGGCAGAAAACGTGAGAGTCTAAAGGATACATAACTCAAAACTACAGAGATACCAAATAGATGATGGTATGACAGCATCCTGAAGTAAGCAAAATATTACCTAAAAGTGGTTATTTAATAACTGACTATAAATATTTCGGGGGAGCACTTGAGCACATGGAAATTCCACAACCTGTCTGTTTTGGAAGATTTCATCTTATTTCCTCTTACTGTGCATGTATTTGGAACAAGACCTTTCCTTATTTAATAACTAGAGGACAGAGAATTGTAAATGATATTCTACTGACTTAAAAGAGTCAATAAAATTCCTT
>NW_012152507.1:1256403-1258584 GCF_000956105.1 Propithecus coquereli
TATGCAAATTGCATGTACTAAGGAATCAATAAAATTAAAATTATCAATCAAATTAAAATCACCAATGGTTGAATAAACCTTTCCAATGAAAATGATTTAACCATTAAGAATGACACAACAACTAAAATGTTTTCAAAAACCAATGCCTTACCCACAACTGGATGAGGTTCAATGTCGCTTCTAGTCTCCTTCCACGAGAGCAGGTAGCCAAGGCTGGTAAGATCTGCAGATTCTATATAACTGTTCACTGTCAGCATCATCTGATGGGCTTTTGCTATTCCGTAATGAACTTTTGTTTCCTCCATCAGAGGCATGTTCATTTCCCCAACTGTTGCGTCAAAAGCTTGCTGAAAGTATTCAGAAGCTTTGTTGTAGTGTCCCTAAAAAGGTAAGAGAGATAAGAAAAATAATTTTTCCTTAATTTTTATTTCACTGTTTCACATATTTGCACACTTGACCCTGGCATGTGCCACACTGATCTTCCAACAGTTATAGCAGTTCATCTTCAAGAAGAAAGGGATGGCAAGCAGGCTCTCTATCAGAAGAAGGTCCTTTTTTTAAACGGTTGTGATTACTCACCATTCATTATCTTCAAATTAATTCAGTTGGAAATTGTATCTATTCATTTAAACTGTATGAAACTTGAGTTCTTGTGGATAAAAAGTGATCAAATGCTGGCAGTTTCATACGGTTCAACCTAATACATGGTAACAAAAAGAAGTTTGGGAATGAGTGAACCAATTCACATTGATTTGGACAGAATTTTATTACTCATAGAGTTGGATTTACGTAATGAAATATATTTAACTATCTTTGTTTTCAGTCACAGCAAATGGTCATTTTCAGCCAATTCCTTTAATTAGTAGCCAGTGAAAATAAACGTATTTATCTGTGGATTCAGTTACTGTTCTTGTTTTCCCATGTACGCATGTCATTCTTTTTTAAAAATTTTTAATTATTATGGGTACATATATATTTACAGGGTACATGTGATGTTTTCATACAGGCATACAATAAATATTAACTCATTGTTGATTAGAGTCACTTTGTTGTGCTATCAAATATTGTTTATTCTACGTATCTAACTATATTGTGTGCATGCCATTCTTCTGAACTGAGAATGTTGAGTTATTCAAAATTTCTAAAAAATATTATTTTGAGAGCATTAGCACAAATCAAGTGATCATTTAAATATCTATCTTTTCAATAAGTCCTTTGCAATATTTCATGTTGCAAAAATTCAAATTTTTGTCATCCTCATCTCTCCTAAAAGCTATTGTCCACAGATAGTGTTTACCTAGCTCTTATGAAGCATTAGGACCAGTGCTAAATACTTCACATGTATCATGTCATTAACCTTCACGTATTTGCCTATGAAGAAAATTATCCTTATTTTACAGATAATGAAATTGAGTCTCAGAGAAGAGACTATCTTCTGCTACTCCCAAATCTTCTGAAAATCCTCATTAAAAATTCTTCCCCAGAGGAGGGTATTACCTCTAGGATTGGCCTGTACTTGTAAAGGCTCTAGGGAACACCATTTCCTCTATTCACTGACATAACCCTCCCCTCCACTCGCCTCCCTTCTCCCCACCCCCAAACACACAAACAAAAACATGCATGCATGCTCTTTTGAAAAGAAACCATTACAAGACAGAATGTTTTACTATATGAGTTTTCAAGTTACTTTCTCACAACATTTTGTGAAAGAAATGGATATAAGAATACCACAGGAATAGCTTTATAGCACACATCAGGACCAATAAAATGCATTCTCATCTCCATGAACCCTTACTGACGTAATCATGAAGTTCCGAGAGTGGTCAAACTGAATAAAGAAGGTGCTGGCAAGGTGAGGAGGGGGAGAAATAGGGCTTGTGTGATGGTTATGTTACATACATGAGCAGCACACATAACACTGTGTTATATGCCCACAAGGACAGTTCAGGACAACTGTTTATTCAAGTGACTCATTCCAACTAAAATTTGTTAATTTAAACAGAGTCCCTCTATATTAGATCAACAATAATTTTTGTTTGTTGTGGTGAACAATTCTTTCTCTTATCTCAAAGTATAAAACATAGAATTTATGTGAGAAAAAGAGTAATTAGAAAAAATAAAATTGTATCAAAAATATTTGTATGCCAGTTAAGTAAACTGTGATTGAGAAACAATACAAAT
>NW_012152507.1:1259344-1262593 GCF_000956105.1 Propithecus coquereli
TACAAAATTCGGAAGATTTCAGTAATTAGTCCTGGCAGTCTTAAATAAGAGTTTGAGAATATGCACTTCATAAATGCATCTGATGGGAAGAGGAGACTTCATTTAATGTTATAAATATCCCCGATAAGCAATTAGTGGACAATTCCAGGATAGGATCTTGATGACATCATAGACCATGAAACAAAGATTGAATTATTACATTATAACAGAATTTTCATGCATTATGCTGATTCTTCCTGTCTAAAATGTCACTCTATCCAATGAGCAAGCTCAAAACAAATGGACATTTTCTCAGTACTAAAGATAAATCACTTCTACCCATTTTTCCTACAATTTCAGTGTTTGAACCACCATTCTAACTACATGATTATTCTTTGATCTTATTAAGGAATGAGAAGTCTTATAAAGAGTCTAAAACATTCTCATTTGACCACTTTACATTAATTACATATTTTCAATTAGCAGTCCATCAAAATATATCCAGAGGGTAGAATGGGTGGCCCATCTTCCATGATTATATAGTAAAAGGTAAACTAACTAGGAGAAAGGATATTTTTAAGATGTGCTAATTTTAATTATGATAACATTATAATGATTACAGAAATCAGTAACCTCAATATTTTTCCAATTATTATAGTTTTTCTTATAATATTTTTTGAAAATTATTGTTATGAATACAATTAAAATACATTACATATGTAATGTGAATCCAGAAAATATTAGATTTGCTTATAAAGATTCAGAGCAATTTTTAAAATGTTAAAATATTGTACAAAAATGAAATCAAAAGTTTGAAATTTTAAAAGGGAGAGAATACTACTCTCAAGTGGTACGAAATTGGTTACAAATGTATTTATTGGTTCAATGAAGTGACATATTTTTGCTCACCAACTCTGTGCCAGGTTTTCTTCTAGGTACTGGAATAAAATAATAGACAGGGCAGATACAGCCCCTGCTCCCATCAAGCTTACATTCTAGCCGAATTAAACAATGACAAGAAGAAAATGTCATAAACAAGAAAACTCTGAGATAAATGCTGCACAGGCAATTAAAATACAGCAATATTAGAGAGTGACCTGGTGGCTACCTTTGATTGGGTTGCCAAGGGAAGGGCCCTCTGAAGAGTGACAAGAAACCTGTGAGGGTCAGAACATTCTAGTCAAGGCAAATGTCCTAAGGCAGGAACTAGCTTGGCATGTCTGAGGAACTCCAGGAACGTAAGTTTGGCTGTGGTGGAGGAGATAAAAGGGAGAGTAGGAAGCAAGGAGGTAAGAGACAGGGGTGGAGGCTATCTTATATTTCAGGACAGAGCGAGGAGATTTAGGTTTATGTTCTCAGGAGAATGGGAAGTCATGGAAGTGTTTTAAGCAGAGAAGTAACATGATTTGACTTACATTTGAAAAGGAATTCTTTGGCCTCTGTGTGGGGACTGGCTTGTGTAGGGGGGCAGTGACAAAAGTGCACACAGGGAAATAGGTGTGGGGCTTACCGTGGCAGCCCAGGTGAGGAAACACAGTGTCCCAAACTGACACGGCGATAGTAGCAGAGATAGAGAGACGCAGATGGGTTTGACATGCATATTGGATTCAATATGGAGCATGGAGGAGAGAAGAATCAAAGGATACCGAGATGTTTGGCTTGAGCAACCAGGTTGATGGGTTGACGGCTAATACTACCATGTATTAAGACGGGGAAGACTGCAGAAGAGCAGGTCAAGGCAGGGTAGAATTATGTTTAATTGAAAATGTCTATTAGAAATCCAGGTGGAGGTGCTGAGTAAGCAGTTGCCTTCACGAATCTGGAATCCCAGGAGAGAGCAGGATTGGAGATACAAATTTAGGAGTCATCAGTATGTGGATGATATTTAAAGTTATAGATCTGGATGGGGT
Organism: Propithecus coquereli; assembly: GCF_000956105.1. Taxonomy (NCBI): domain Eukaryota; kingdom Metazoa; phylum Chordata; class Mammalia; order Primates; family Indriidae; genus Propithecus; species Propithecus coquereli. Next base: position 1,261,234 of record NW_012152507.1, read on the forward strand.
CAGATATGGGGAACTCATAGATTGAGAAGAGAAAATTGCGTGGAAAGTTTCTGAATAATACTGTATCAACACTTATGTGCACATGGTAGTAACATTCATCAGGTGTCAGGCAGGTGGCGGGGGGAGTAGGAGATGGGTATATTCACACCTAATGGGTGTGGTGCACACTGTCTGGGGGATGGACACGCTTGTAGCTCTGACTCGGGTGGGGCAAAGGCAATACATGTAACCTAAACATTTGTACCCCCATAATAATCTGAAATTAAATAAAAATATTATATCATGGTTGAGCTTTAAGTTGGTAGAGGAATAGAATGTATGGGAAAAATTATGAGTTGAGTTCAGTTTTTAGTAGGTGATAGTTGAAGCAATCTAAGTGAAGATGTCAAGTAGGCAGTGGGATATGAGTTTGAGGTTGAGGGGAGATCTGAGCTTGAGATATTAAGCTAAGAGTTATGTATGCAATACATGCTGGAGATCTACTAGTTAACTATACATATTTTTAAATTTCTAATCATCGTATAGCTAATCTTCAAGGTATCTTGCTATTGACAATTGAAAGATGAGGAAACTGAGAATAAAAGAATTATCTTGCCCCAAGTCACAGTCAATTAGTGGCAGATCTCAATGGATAAAACTCCAGGTAGTCCCTCTTTGTCCTGCTATAGCTTCCTTCTGGGAAAAGATTAATACACAGGCTGTGGTGCAAATACCTTATGAAATTGTTTAGCCATATTAACTGGAATAAAGGCATTTAGTACAATTAGGAATCACCTATAAGCACCTGGAAAGTGGTGACTTGAAATAATTCATTGCCAGTGTTTCCCTAGGAAATGGCTTTGAGAACCAGAAAGAAATTTAGGTTGTCATCAAGGCTATCACTTTGTCTCCAAAAGATGAGAAGGAAAAATATAACTACCACTGAATTCTAATAAATCCACTTTATTGTGTCTAATACCTTTCAAATCATACTCTTAGTAACAATTTAACAACTCAAAGTCCACCTGACAAGTCATCAGTAGCTTTCTTGATTTGAGGAAGTGTCCAAAAAAAGTCAGTAATGCACAAATATTGAATGCAATGTTAACAATTCGAGGAACAAATCAAGTTTTGTTTTGAAGTCTGTGGTGTCATAAATCCTGTTATGGCATTATCTACTTAATACTATTCTATGTATCAGTGAGCTCTTATTAAAAGAATCACTAAGGTGTATGAATCACCTTGTATATTTGGAGGTATATATATATCTGAATGTGGCATGTATACCTAGAATCCTCCAAATTTTACATTAGAATACAGATAAACTAATAAAAATTAATTTTTGGCAGTCAACATAGCCTTTGTATATTATTTCTTTTTT
>NW_012152507.1:1263523-1294936 GCF_000956105.1 Propithecus coquereli
TTTTTTTTTTTTTTTTTTTTTTTGGTTAGGAATGTCAATTCTGCTACTATAGGAGAAGGTCCCCCATTTGACTGTAAGCCTCACAAAGGTATAATAAGTTTTGCCTTTTTTTCCACCTCTGTACCCTGAAAAGTAAACAAAAGCAAATACAAAATCAATCGGAGAAGAGTGAATAAAGGCAAAGAAATGGGCCGGGGGCCAGGAGGCAGCAGAGGAAGCAGACAACAGACAGGAAAACCTGAGCACAACTGGGGACACAAAGGAAGAGGGAAAGTAAAGTGAAAGAGGCTGGAGGGGGTGGGAGAGCAGGACCTGAGCCACCTGAGTGTGAGAAAGCAAGGCCCAGAGACCAGCAAGAGGGCAGCAGGGGAGAAGGGAGTGAGGTGGGTAAGGAAGGGGGAATAGGAGAGTGAGGGAGTCCAGAGAACAGGGGACTTTTAGGATTTTAGGTAACAGGAGAGAGGGGAGGCAAATGAACCAGGGGGAGCAAGAAAGGAGGTATAAGAGAAAATAAATGAGATACTTTGTTTGAAAGCACGTTCCCTGTGGCAGGAACTAAAGAAATATGAATTCCATTCGTTCTGATTAATTTCAAACTCTATTTCCTTAAAAATCCTAAATCATTCTGAAACAAAGTTAATTTTATAGAAAATAATAGAATCCTGTAGTGGTTAAGAGTATGGATTTGAATGCCCCTGCCACCTAGAATCTTGGAAGCCTGGGGTTAAGTTAAACACTCTGAGGATCTGGAAAAGGAAAATTGTTTGCTACCACTAAGGGTGTAGAGAATAACAAAAGCTAATGCTCATAAAGATAGCACTTCCTTCTCCTACTATAAAGCACGCTTCTAAGTGCTTTGCATATATTAATTCAATACTCACAGCAACCTTCTGAGGCATCTAGAAATTCACGCAACTTGTCTCAGGTCATATATCTCATAAGTGAAAGAGGTGGGTTTTTAACCCAAGCAGTCTGGTTTCAGAGTTAGTGCTTTTAATCACTACATAGACATCCTCTCAGGGCCAAAGATAAAGTACATAAATACACTTTGAGAATATAATTATCCTTAAAAAATAATGGATCTTATTCATGATCAAAACAGTAATTATAGTGATGATAACTAGAGAAACAAGCCTCTTCCATACTATTTCTAAACGAAAATCTGTAATAAAAAGATAAAATACGAGAAAATATGCCGGAAGTCCATTAAGACTAGTAAAAGTCCATTTTACTAATAATGGCTTCTTGAATGAGATAATTTTATTTTGGACCCCCCCCTTTGTCTTCTTTTATATAATCAAACTATTGCTAACATTCTATTCCAAATTTCCTTCAAAATTATTCTTGGGATTGTCACTTCTCCTAAGGGACCTGCGTGGGGGGAACATCACAGCTGGATTAATAAAACAAGAATTTGGAGCCAGAGAGATGAATGTCTGTGTAAGCAGACAGGAGACAACGGTTATAATGAACTTCCTTTGAATTTAAATATTTTAATTGCCCCTCAAATCCAAAGTCACTTAGAAGCCTCACTTAGAAGCCTCATTGTCATTGGCTTCTGAGTGAATATATGAATCAGGGTTAGCAGCTTGTGAGGACTGTGTCCCAGTTGGCACCAAGTGCTGGAAGAAGAGGAAGAGAAAGAGGCTTTTCTCCTCCCAGTCCTTGACTTGTGTGTTAAGTATGTCCCTTAGTCCCAGGCCACTCTGCATAACATATTGTGAGAAGGCAAGGATCACATGAGGATAGACTTTTAAACCTACAAATTTCTCCCTAAACACTGCAAATTTCTCCATAAACAAGACTCATCTATACTCACTTTTTCATTGTAGATGTCTCCAAGCATTGTACTTGCTCTCACAATATCTAGGCTTTGAAAATTGTTTCTTGCAAGTTTCACAACTTTTTCCAAGTAGTTAATTGCTTCTGTTGTCTTTCCTTGGCTGGAATAAAATAGGAAATCATTGGAATATCATCTCACTTAATGTCACAGTGAAGAAAAGGTATTTGGCGCCTTTGCTATAGAAAATGCAAGACGTTTATCAGGATAATGAGATTTAAAGTGCAAATACCAAATCAATAAATATGTGGCTTGTTTTTGTCAGAGTATACAGTGAGTTAAAACTGAAACTTTTAAATTTTCACACATTGCTGATGGAAATGTAAAATGATGCAACTGCTCTGGAAAACAATTTTGGCAGCTCCTCAGAAACTTAACATAGAGCTCCTATATGACCTAGAAATTTCACTCCAAGATATATACCCAAGAGAAACAAAAGCATATGTCAACACAAAAACTCATACCCAAATGTTTATAGCAGCATTATTCATAATAGATAAGGAATGGAAACCTAAAGTCTATCAGTCGATGAATGGTCAAACCAAATGTGGGTATTCACACAATGGGATAGTATTCCGTCTTAAAAAGGATTGAAGTAGTAATACATGTTACAACATGGATGAAACATGAAAACATGCTAAGTGAAAGAAGTCAAACATAAAAGATCACATACTGTATAATTCCATTTACATGGTATGTCCAGAATAGGCAAATTCATGAGAAAGTAGTTAGTGGTTGCTAGAGGCTGAGGAATGGGGGCAGTGAAGAGTGACTGATAATGGGTACCGGGTTTCTTTTCAGGGTCATTGAAATTAGATAGTGGTGATGGTTGCACAACTCTGTGCATATAGTAAAAAGCCACTGAACTACAGACTTTAAGAGGTCGAATTGTATGATATGTCAATTATGTCTCAATAAAGCTGTTATTTATTTTTTTTAATTTTTTTATTTCAGCGTATTATGGGGGTACAAATGTTTAGGTTACATATCTTGCCTTTGTCCCACCTGAGTCAGAGCTTCAAGATGTCCATCCCCCAGATGGTGCACACTGCACCCATTAGGTGTGAATATATCCATCCCTTCCTGTCCCCTCCCATCTGCCCGACATCCGATGAGTGTTACTACTATATGTGCACTTAAGTGTTGATTTAAAAAAAAAAAAAAACTTTAAAAAGTTTATAAAGGGTGACTTCTAGTTTATTCTTGCAAGCATCCCTCAGCAGTGAAAGCTCAGGTGTCACTAAAGTCACAAATACATGTTACATATTCTTGCAAGATGCTCAGAAAGACATAAAATTTCGAGCAGAGTGCTTGCCATATGCTAGGTATTTATATATTTTTGAATGGAGGACCGATTGAAATTTGAGAAGGGAAACACATATGCTATACACACGGGAGTTAAGCATCCAGGTAAATTGCGTGAACCTCAGTCATGTGGATGTTTGGAGTCCATGACTGTAAACTCCTGACTCCTGGATGTTTCAGTAACACCAAGAAACTTTGAGCAAACGTCCTAAAATATGCTAGTTGTTGGGAGATATGGTTCCTGTCCTTGAAGAGTTTCACTGTCAACTTCGAGAGATAAATGCATAAATTCCTACATGGGATTAACTGGGATAGGTACTATGAATTATATACAGTGCTTTGAAAGTTGGAGCGCATTCATTTGACTCTCTTCACAAGAGCAAGTCTAGTGTTTGTGGTGTAAATTTGGTCTTACAAGGCAGCCAAAAGGAATTTTGAGCCAACTGCAGTGAATGAAATGGTGATCTCAAAGATCTTATATACATTTGAAAAATTGTCACATGTACTGTGGGTGACATCTTTGAGCTGTATAAAATGTGTAGTGTGCCTATCGAGTCACAGGACGCTTGCTCTAGTCCATGTTCCTTCCTCCTCTCAAACGAGGATGCACAGCTATTGGTGCTATTCAAACGAATCCATCACGAGCTCAGAAAGCATTTTCAAAGGAGTTTATTTTAAACAGGTGTTGGCAGGATTAGGGGTATCTCCTCGCATAACCTCCCAAGATCTGGATAACATTCATTTTCATAGGTAAACTGTGGTATGTTTGTAAAAATAAGCTGGATAACTTGAAAGTCACAATGTGTTGTGGTGGATATTAGAAAGATCTAGGCTTGAATCCCAGCTCAGCTTCTTAGATGAATAACTTTGATCATATTAAAGTTATGAAGCTGAAGAGAACTTCAGTTTCGTCGTTCTTAAAACGGCCATGAATTGCTTCAAAATGAAACATTGTGTAAATGTATAGCCCGGCACACAGTAGGGATTCAATAGATGGCACTAGTGTTATTGTTATCGCTCAGTGAAATGAACAGTTATCACATTCACAGCTCTACTAGATCTTATCTACCATAAGCTGAGAGGAAAATTCAATTTAGCTAAGCAGTTTTTTGAAAACCTTTCATCATGCAATGAATTAAATACTATAATTTGAATGTATGCTCTGCAAAACAGCCAGACACATAAAATCCTGATGTCTATTTTCTAGGCGCCAGGATCAAAAAACATTTTTTGTTTACTTGATTATCAGGTACTACCAAATACATTCTTTTTTCCTTCTTTATTGCTAAAAGAATACTCTACCTATCAAAAATAGAATGGAATTTTACATTCACAAGCTGTGAATACTGCTTTTGATGGATGATTCTGCCCTTGTTTTTTCATACCAAAATTATGACTAATACTCCACAGTTAAGGGTAGGTCAATTCTCTAGAAAAATTATGAATTGTTCAGGAATTTTTCAAATACAGACATAGAGTAAAATATAATGAGTGGTTTACTAATTATTTTAATTTAAATATTTGTTTTGTGAGACAACTAAAAGGTATTGCGAGAGCTCAAGGGCATAAAATGTTAATAAAAATATAATATTTAGAATTTTGAGCAAACTTGTGGATTTTTAGGGCTAACAATGTTTTATCAGATTGTTGTTAATTTTCTGAGCTCTTTCCTGGAAAAAAATTGATGAAAAAGGAAAAAAGTGGATATTTCTTTGCATATCACTTTAAAAACTTGGGGAAAATTACAGATATTGTTATTATTTAGCTAAAACAGATTCGCTGAGGCTTATTTATGCTCATGTTCCTAAAAGCTGATATATTTTCAATGGAAGCACATTTCTGATTAGGTTTGGCCTGCTAAGTATTGGTAAATCAAAGTACACACAAATAAATAAAATAATAAGTTTAGAGAACAAAAAATACAAAATAGTATAAATAAAACTATTGCTGGGTAATTTAAGTTGTTTTTCTCCCAAAGGAGCAAAAGATCTGCAAAACATCCAAAATTATCTGGAACTTGCTCTAACAAATAATGCTAGAGAAAAAGTCTTTCTATTATAACTACATGTTTCACTCAATGAATGTACAGTTCTATAGCCAGCAAAGTTGTTAATATGGCATCTGAAATATTAATATTATATGTTGGCTAAAGGGTTTTCAAATTTAAAAGTTAAGAATATATTTAGAAGCTATTCTTCCTTTGGAAGAGGAAAAAATCAAATATTTTCTTACAGAAAGCTACAGATTATTTGTATAAGTTAGAGGACAAGGTTAAAATGTTAGACAAATATTAATTCCAGTTTTCTATATGCAGTGCACAGGTGCAAGTTGAACAGCATATTATATGGTATAATCATTAAATTCATTCAACCAGACCTTAGAGAGTTAAAAACATATATTCTGAGGAACAGGACTCCTCGGTCCAAAGAATGAGAATGAAACAGTGCAGAATATTTGTGTATCAAGGTGATTCCAGTTTCCAACTGGGAAAACAGGACTGTTAACACCCACGTCCCCTGACAACTGTCCAATTATGTATATCACACTTGGCCTACTGTTTGCAGTAGAAGTAATCAATAAAGGATGTGGTTGAGTGAACATAGATTTTGGTTGAACCAATGCATGAAAACTTAATCATTTACTCAGAGAGGAGAAATCAAATAGAGCAGAGATGAAACAGCCACTAAGGGGTTTGTTGATTGTGCCACCAAGTTTGTGGGCCGCAGATGAAAGTAATAAGGCAAATGGGATCAGTGATAGGAGAAAATGTAAAAAGCTGTTCTTAATTTCATGAATTAATAGAAATGTTTTGATGTATTTTGGGGTCATTTTTAGGAAATTTCGCATCAAAGCCTGGATGTTCCATTTTAAAGAATATATGAAAATTACTAGGGCGTGTCATTTCTCTCAAGCAAGAAGAAATTAATTTTCAGCTATAACAGAAAGGTAATTTTCACACTTGAAACTTTTTACTGATTGATTTAAAGATCTCCACTGTGGAAAGTTTTCTAGGAAATAATTTAACTCGTGTTTGCAAGAAAATTTACAATTGGTATGGAATAAACCCAGAGATGGGCTACTTGTGACTAATATATCTTGAGCACATTTTGTGCGCTTTTTCCTTTAGATTCTTTTAAATAGCCTGATTATGTTGGAAAATCGTGGCATTTCAGTAAATGCGTTTCTTCAGTAAAGGAGGCAAAAAAATATATATACCACAAAGAAAACTGAGTTTTCCCTCTCTATATTTACTCAAACTGTCTGTCAATATAATAACGATATTTAGTTGGTAATTTCTCAATTCACTTTCTTTCTGTTTTATGGAGCATAATTCTGGCTTTTGGAGTAGTGTCATAGGCAATTGTTATCATTTTAGAATATCAACTCTTTTCTTCACTAGTATTTGAATTAGGGGGAAAATAACATTGTACATGTTTATTTTCTGTTATGCTGCTTAAACTCTTATGCAAGTAATATTATTCAGACTAATAGTACAAATAACAAAACCTGTTCCCTATTAAAAACTTCTTCTGTAACTCTACCACTAGGTCTGGATCTAGCATCACCAAATGGGCAACTCTGTATTACCAAATTCCCAGTCTTGAGGGAATGTGGTGTTTTTTTCAATTGAGGGCTCAGTATAAATTCTTATAACCATTTGAGAACCTTCCAGCCTTAGAGCTTATTCACCTTTCATGCATGCTCAGCTGATGGCTGCAGACACACACTTATCCCAGACATGGCTATCCTCTTCCATTTCCTTTTAAGAGATAAAATATGTTTATAGAGATAGGGCTACCATTAGTGAAACTTGTGCAATTGCACAGGTTAGGAAAAAGAGATTTAGAGATGATGCTAAGCTTCATATGCAACTTGATTTATTTCTCAGCTGCCACCACCATAATTTCCTCTGTTTGGGCCGTGCTCCATTTCCTGCATGTTGCTGCTAACCTGAAAAGAACAGTTTAGGACTGTGAAAGGGATAATGCATATATATATGTGTGTTTGTGCGTGTGTGAGTGTGCACATGCATGTTATTGAAGAACATCAAGCCCTTCAAGCAAAATTTTCTAAAAATGACCACAAAATTTATATCAAAACATTTATACTATTTATGGACTGGATTTAATAAAGCTTCTCAGATATCCAGAGTGCTTTTGTCTACCTGCATAGAATTTTAAATTTTTTTTTTTTTTTTTTGAGACAGAGTCTCACTCTGTTGCCCTGGCTAGAGTGAGTGCTGTGGCGTCATCCTAGCTCACAGCAACCTCACACTCCTGGGCTCAAGCGATCCTCCTGCCTCAGCCTCCTGAGTAGCTGGGACTACAGGCGTGTGCCACCATGCCCAGCTAATTCTTTCTATATATTTTTAGTTGTACGATTAATTTCTTCCTATTTTTAGTAGAGACGAGGTCTCGCTCTTGCTCAGGCTGGTCTCGAACTCCCGAGCTCAAACAATCCTCCCGCCTCGGCCTCCCAGAGTGCTAGGATTACAGGCGTGAGCCACCGCGCCCAGCCTCCTGCATAGAATTTTAGGTTTTGAAACATCTGCCTGCTAATAGGTTGTACTCGGATTATTTTGCACAGATGTTGAAAGAATATGCTGAGGCTTACAATCCCCTGAGTGCTCCTCTGTTACCACCAACAGTGCTGAAAAATGGCAGATTTGGATTGGAAAGCTTGTCGTGGCCTTGGGACACTTTGTCCCTATGACCTCGGAAAAAGTATCTCTGTACTCTCTCGTGCACTGTATAACATTATAAAAATAAGAATCCATGTCTACCATACAAATCACTGATACCTTTATCGTACTTCAGTAAGTGGAAATTCTTATAAGTGGAATTAATTTCTTTTGGTATAAAAGTGCAATGGGAATAAATCTTCTTGCTCCATTATATGTTTGCCCTAAGGAAAGTTGCTAGGCTACAGAGAATGTTGGAACCAACTTGTCCCCATTCCTACCCAAAACAAACTCAACTTCATGATATATCAAATATAGATGTATCCTCTCCGACTCCTAAACCCCAAATAAAATACTTAAGTAGCCAAATTAAAATGTTAGATTGCCTGTTATTGCCAAAACTTATCACGTAACTATTCAACCCTCCACTAAGCTTTAACTGTACAGACAAGGAATACAAATCCTAGAGTGGCAGCTAAAATATTCTAGATGAGACACAAGGTGAACAGGTGAGAATTATTTGAAGACAACTTCATGTCTCCAGAAGTTTCGGAAAAAATTACAAAGACCATCAGTAATCAAAGGGGCATTCCAATACTTGTCCTGTACATAGTAACTGCTCAGTAAAAGTTCATAAATTTTTTTTTGCTTGGGTTTTATTTCTTTAGTCATGTTGAGACATGATAGAAATGTGATACATTTATATAACTGTGCAAGATTAGGTCAGGTTTGTTACTACAATGCAAGGCAAAGAATCCAACCATTTTCTACTCATTTGAGGCAGCAATAACAGCAAAGTCAAGTAATTTACTAATCAAAATGAACTGGAAAAAAGAGATTAGGGTTGGTTTGTTCCAAATAGACATTAAATTGAATTCTTACCAATCTCATTTTGTATTCAATCATCCGCTTCTTCCAGGTTGTTATACGGAAAGTGAATGTTTTAAGGGATAGATGGGTTGGTTTTCCATGGACTAGTTACCAATCTTTATTTGGAGAGACCACAACACTCACAGGTTGCTTGCCTTGCCCATGGCTGGCCCTATCTTTCTTGAGTAAATGTCCATACTCTGCTTATAAATATGTCTGTAATCCTAAACCATTTATCCAGTGATGACTGGATTTTATTTGGTATTTTGTAGGGTACTTTTCATTTCATTGGTATTGGTATTGTAAACAATGATTATTATATTAGCAATGGTGGTTATACAATGATGATTTCAATTTCAGTTTACCAGGTATTTAATGTTTCAAATTCCTTTCAAATAACAATTTTACCTTGTAAAATACCACCTTGTATGTGTGTACAACTGAAACACAAATGAGAAGAAATTAGAACTTAACACAATCTATATCTGTTACTACTACTACCAACACCACTACTACTACTATTAGTAAAAAGCTATATTTTGGATATAAGAAAACATACCAAAAAACAAGGCTTTAACTCTGATAACTTTTGTTGTTTTTCTATCTTGGATTAAGTCATAATACTTAAGTATATAAGGTAATGATTAAATGGAGTACATAATGATCACAATACAATGAGTGAAGGGCAAATCATATCTCTTCCATAGAAAAATATGTATCAGAAGTTGTTCATATGTTTTAAATTTTCTGTTTCAAATGAAATATTGGGAATATTGGTTTTGCACTCAACTGTTTATCCAGATAGGCTCGAAGGAGAGATGTCTTAATGGAAAAAGCATGATTGATGCATAAATGGAAACTTTCCTCCAAGAAGAGATCTGGAAAGGTTATGGTGAGCCACAGTCACTGAAGCGTACTACATATTTCTGTGCTCTTTGCTTTCTTAACCTGTGAGATGTGACCTGATTTTTTTCTCTTTTATTCAAGGTCATCACTAAACTTACAGAAAACCAAGAAGAAAATATAAAGGAGGGATAGACAAAGAAGAGTTTAGATGCATATTTTAAAATACCACATTGGTCTAAAATAACTTACGATGAAAGGGTCACTTAAGAAGGGCACTGCTTAAAATTTAAGCAGGCAAGTAATGGAAAGCGACAGACCTCAAACAATTTAAGTCTTTCACAGTTGAGTGAATTCACAGTGACAGCAAGACGAGGATGTGCTAACTTACCTCTGTAGGACCTTGGCTATTGCTTCATAGGCTCTCCCCAGGCTGAGATCATCATCCTGGTCTGTAGAGATTTTACTGTAAGTGTTAAGGACCTATCAGGAAGAGAAATACATATTGAACATACAGCGTGGCCAGATACACGGATCTTTCATTTCATAACAGAGAAGATTAAAATTAATAGTTATTTTAATGTCTCTATAAAAAATTTTGGTTTATTAAAAATTCATGGTGGTTTGGTTTATCTTTATCTGTAGGATAACTTGTTTCATGGCAATCTCTTTAAGCCATGAGAGTGAGGTCTTACTTTTGTAAAAATAATTCTTTTCCTGCACAACCCCAAATCTTCCAATTTATCTAACTTAGGTGTGAATAAATAATTGAATGGTTTACATTATTTTAAAATATGGGACTATTATCTAAGGTAATATCAGACAAATTATAATATTCTACTATGGTAGCTTAAACATCACTTTTCTTTCTATAAATAGCTGTTTGGAAAGCATGAATTTAGGTGCCAGATAATTTCTAAATCTATCATTTTATTAGATGCATATCTCACAGTTTGTACATGTATACAGTATATACTAAAATATTTCTTACAAATGTACTTCATTACCAACAATCTCTTCAATAATCAAAAGATTATAGTTGCCACAGCCAAACATATGATCTTAATTTAATTTAACACTGACATCATCAGAATGGTATATTTTTCCCTTTTCCTTCCCCCGCCCCCGCCCCGCTTTCAATGGCCAGAAGGAGAAAAATACACAAATCAAAATCCCCGTTCTTTCTTTTTCCTTCACTGTTACTTGACCCAACCTATTACACACATGAGGACACAGGAAATCTCCAAAGACCTCTATGGAAATCCTTTTTGCACATTTTCTAAGAAAGAATTAGTGAAAGTCATTTGATGACATTTGGGAGAGAGATTCCATATGAGAGGGACATAAGTATACCTTGTATGCTACTGCCTGAATTAGAAGGCCTAGAAGGTCTAAGTATTAGAGGCAGGGTTGACATTTTGGCTTTACTTTCTAAAGTTAATATTTGGGAAATAATTTCAATGAGGCTGTTGTGATACCTCATAAAATTTGGGTTTTATGTGGTTTGCAAGAAACTGCTTGACACAATACTGATGTTAAAACTTATGGATATATATATTGACCCAGGGTTTTAATTCCTGCTAAATCTGCCAAGTTCAAAATTTTGTTTCTTGTTTTCTTGTACTTTAAAAAATTAATTTATTTTAAATTGACAAATAATAACATATGCATCACTTCACCAACTTAACCATTTTTTTTGTGGTGAGAACATTAAAAATTTATTCTTTTAGCAATTTTGAAATATATAATACATTATTTTAACCTCGATTCTTATTTTTGAGCCCTTAATAAGCCTTATATAAACCTGAGATTATTCTTTTAAGTCTGCCTTGCACAATAGACAAGACTTAGATTTCCTCTGATATGACTTGACGTAGACCTTGCCGAGTTAAGGGACAGAACTTCTGAATGTCATGAATTTGTAAAAGACCCTTTTGAATCCAAATATTAAGATATTCAGGAAGAGACTTTCTAGCATCTTTTTTTGGTCCCTATATTTTTATATGACATTCTAGAATATTAAAGATTAAATAGTATTCTATTTTTGTGCCCAAATAATTCACTTGTTTGTTCAGCAAATACTGTTACTGTGTCCCAGGTGCTGTGTTAGACAACAGGAAATCTTACATAGAGGAGAATACACTTGCAACCCTGAAGGCATTCATAGTCCAGTGGTACAGACTTTGGATGATGCAACTGTGTGAACTGGCAATGACTGAAGACAGGGCTCACACTGTGCTTATACTACACCGTTCTCCCATGTCCCTGGGAGCCCTGAAGCACATGGTAACATCCAGAGATGCCCAATTTTATCTGAGAGGAGTGACTCTTTAGCCCATGGATAGCAGGGTGGGTGCCTAAGAAATTACAGGTAGATCCTTCAGTGTTGATGGCTCCTATCCCACATCAGTGTGCCGTGCTTCTAGGGAGCAGTATAGACAAAAATCAGCTCAGTCTGGGCTCTCAGATTTGGCCCTAGACTTGATCCCATAGTAGGTTGCCTCATGGAGACAGATGCAGTCTACTGAAAGGAACACTAACCTTAGAAAAAGAACACTTGGATTCATGTCCTAGCTCTTCCACCAACATATTTGAGCCAGGAAAGCTCCTTGAGTTTAATTTCCTCAGAAGTTAAAAAGAAAACCTACTTCTGAGAGTTGTTGTGAAGTTATTCTGAGATAGTATAAAGTGCTATGTAAACCTTAGGACAAGAATTCTTTGGGAATCTGTTAACCAGCTACCAGCGAACAGCTCTTGGTGGGGAGTTTACCCCTCAAAGAAAGACAACTCATCTTATTTGTGGCTTGAGAGAGTTTGGGTATTTCCTTAAACAATTTACATAAAAACAGGATATATAAAGGCAATAGGTCATTATTGCCAAACAGGGAAACAGTTAATCCCACAAAATCCATATTGAGGACCTTACAGAGGAGCTGCTCTAAGTCAAAGACAGAGGCTCTGCTCCCAGGAACGTAAGCTGTAGCGGGAGAGAAGGGTACATAAGGTGAAATCGTAAGGAGACTGACAACAATGCAAAACCTAGCAGATGGTGAATTGTGCAGTTCAAACCGGAGGAAGCAGGAAGGTCTTCATTAAAATTAAAAAACAAAATGAGTGGAAAAATAGCATAAGATTGTGAATTCTGTAAATGACAAAGATGTTTCATACTAATTTATGATAAGCTACCTAACCTGCTTTTTAAGTAGGTAAAGTACAATCTACAAATTATTAATAATAAATATTGATCAACTTGAATCATTAGACAAATAGTGAATTTTTTTTTTTTTTTACAAAGAATACTTCAAATAAGAAAATACAGTGTGGCTACCTGAGGCATCCACTGAACTTTATTGACTATCCCTGTGGTGTGCAATATGTTAGAAACAAATCCAAGGTCTGGATGGTTAAAATCTATCACTGCAAATCAAAGACAGGCAAGACTAAAGAAATCCCAGGTGCAAAATATTTTTATGAATTGAAAACATGTATCTTTAAAGTTTATGGGCAATTAACTTAATCAATCTTTGTCCAAAGTCAGGGGAAAACATTGATTTAGTATGCTACTATGTAAATTTCAGCGGACACCAAACTGTACATAACAATACGGTTACTGAAGTTGGAAAAGTCAGGTCATAGGCCTAATAAATATTGAGCGCTACATGACCACTTGATTCAATTGCTCCAATAATTTCAAAAAACATTTTCAAATAAAACCCAAGTTCCTAAAAGGAAATAATTGCTATTGGTCACTCAAAAACAAAACTAGGAGAATATTTAGCATAAAAAATAAGAGTGTACTAAAAATAATGCTGGAGATACACTACAAAGTTTTTAAAGAATTGTTTGCTGTAAAATCAGCAATTCCTTAGGGGAACATTGGATTTAAGTCAAAGATTGTCAACTGTCAAAAATATTAATAGACTATCCATCTATTTCTCCGAAAGGAAGTAGCAAAATATGCTTGGTCTTCTCAGAAGATTAAGAATTAAAAATTTATAGGAATAAATTTTGGGCCTGAGCTTTGGCAACTTTAAGAAGACACATAGGAAGATATTATTAGATCTAACAGTATCGAGCACTTAATTGTTTTCTTTCCTTTCCATGCTTTAGACTTCTAGTTGAGGGTACCTTAAACAGAAGAAAATGAACTACAGTTGGCCTTTGAACAACACAGGTTTTAACTGTGCAGATCCGCTTACAGGTAGATTGAAAATACAGTATTTGCAGGGCTGGAAACCTGTGTATAGGGAGAGCTGAATTTTTGTATTAATATAAACCGGTTCTGCAGGGCCAATTGCTTGTGGGACTTGAGTACCTGCGGATAATCCGTGGGTGGTTCTGGAACAAATCCGCCACTTGTACAGAGAGACGACTGTTGACTGTCGTGGTATTTATCTCCTTCCTGCCTTCCTCTATTTTACTCTTTCTTACCTCACTGCAATTCCTCTCTTATATGCCCTTTATTTTAGATTACATTAAAACAGAAAAAGTTCTGTCAACTATGGCCATTATGGTCCTACTTCTACAATCAAAACTTAATTTAGACCACTATGACAACTACCACTTCAGACCTAACTTTTCCAAATTAGATGGAACTGTCTCCCCTACTCCTTTGCCCAGCTAGCCCTTATAGTAAAACATTGTCTTGGTTCATTTATTTAAAAAAATTTGAAAGATAATTGTAGAGTTACATGTAGTTGTAGGAAATAATACAGAAAGATCCCATATATCCTTCATCCGGTTTTTCCCAATGATGACTTCTTGCGTAATTATAGTACAATATCACAACCAGGGTATTGACATTGATAAAATCCACTGGCCTTACAAGTACCGTATGCTAACCAAATCAGTTCTAGGTTTTGATAGTACATTAGGGAAATTTTAGTTGATAATAATTCATTGTATATTTCAATATAGCTAAAAGAGAAGAATTGTAAAGTTCCCAACACAAAGAAAAAATTGTTTGAGGTGATGGATATCCCAGTTACTCTGATTTGATCGGTACACATTGTATTACAGGTATCAAAATATCACATGTACTTCCTAAATATGTACAACTATTACATATCAATAAAAAATTAAAGAAATAATCCACAAATCCTTTTTCAGATTTCATCAGTTTTACATACATTCACATGTGTGATTTAAGTTTTATGCTTTTTATCACATGGACATATTCAGGGAGCCACCACCACCATCAAGACACAGAAAAATTCCATCACTACAAGAATCCCTCATGAACCCCTTCTCCCAGTTCATCTTTTTTGTTTGCTACTTGGAAGAGTAAGAATCGAACGATAAAGGAAAATATCTTTTTCCTCTTTTCTTTGGGTGAAAGGTCTTTCTTGAAAAAATTCCGAAATAACTTGGCACCTGTCTTCCACCCTTTCAGTACACCTCCCTCAGCTTGGGTGTTTGTATTTCCCAAAGTCAATTTCCTCAGCTAAGTGATAGAAGAAAAGTAGTAGATTAAACTAATTCATACTTAAATGTGAATGACTCAAGGATATCTAACTCTGCCACAGGAAGCTGCAGTTTCAAAAAGAAAACGTTTGTTAGCCCCAATCCATTTCTTCTGGGTGGCGTTTTACACAGTTTTACAAAGGGCAATGAAGTAATTCAGAGAGGGTGTGGTGGGATAATTTGGGAGCAAAGGTTATTAAAAAAAGGCTTGTTTTGAAATCCTACCTTTGATATGATCTCTTAATCAGGTACTGGTTTTTATCTTTTTTGTCTTTTTTTTTTTGGTCTATTTCTGTATCTTCAGGTTTCCTAGAAGCTCCACATGCTTTTGCACAATGTACCTCAGCATGGAAGAGATGGCAGAAGGGAAGTGGGAATGCACAGCAGCAGACGTGATACTTGAAAAGGTAACTGCGTGCTGTTTCCATTCCCTCTTGCTATCATTTTCTTCACAATGCCCAGCCTTCAGAACCAATGTATTACGCAAAGAACTCTTCCAGTACATTCCATTAGATGTGACTGATAGATACAAAATGATATCCCTGCTTCTAAAGCCCCTATCATCTAAGGGAGTAAGACATACAGACATTGAAATTATATAGTGCTGGCCAGGCGCGGTGGCTCACGCCTGTAATCCTAGCACTCTGGGAGGCCGAGGCGGGTGGATCGCTCAAGGTCAGGAGTTCGAGACCAGCCTGAGCAAGAGCGAGACCCCTTCTCTATTAAAAATAGAAAGAAATTATTTGGACAACTAAAAATATATATAGAAAAAATTAGCTGGGCATGGTGGCGCATGTCTGTAGTCCCAGCTACTCAGGAGGCTGAGGCAGAAGGATTGCTTGAGCCCAGGAGTGTGAGTTTGCTGTGAGCTAGGCTGACGCCATAGCACTCACACAAGCCAGGGCAACAGAGTGAGACTCTGTCTCACAAAAAAAAAAAAAAAAGAAATTATATAGTGCTGTAAGTCTGTGTAAAGGGCTAAAAATTTAGGCCAAAGACATTAATTCATTACACAAATACTGCATGTCTTTTATGGGCAAAGCCTTATTCTAGGCGCTAGGAATACAGCAGCCAATAATACGAAATCCCTGGCCTTGTGCAGCCTGCATTGTATGTGGGCAATGGGGAGATGATGTGTAATGAAATAAATAACCAAATAAATTTCAGACAGTCATGAGGACTATGAAAAAAACACAACCTGGAAAGGATTTATATAAGAAGAGAAACTCAATCTGCATTTCAGAGGAATAATAGGAATTGGGTCAGCAGTGAGAGGGGCATTTTGAGCAAAAGTTTGGACGTCAGAATCAATGATACAATAAGAAAAAAAAAAAAACACTTTACAGAATACATAGACACAACAATGTCCAACAGAGAAGTTTGCTTTAAAGTTCATTCATAAAATGTTTTTTGTCTAGTAATATGGACTAAGTAATCACAGTTTTAATTAATAATATTAAGGGACAAACTTTCATTCCTCTTTTCTATATGCACATAAAAGTAATCCTTTGCAGGGATTTTTTTTTTTTAATTCAAGGTTTTTGTCTTTCTACTTTCTAGGCAGCCCAATGTGTTTGGTTAAATATGTCCAATCGAAATGGTGCAGTTGGCTGCTTCGTTTCCCATTATTCCAAGTTTTCAAAATTTTCTGCAGAGTTGTTCCCATGTCTAGAGAAAGGAGAGGAAGTATTTTTCTTTCTCCCTCTGGCATAGCACTGAGTACTCACAGCTCAAACTAACACTACCAGATCACACAGGTCAGTGACATGAAGTTTAGATGGGCCTCCGTGCTCTGGTTGCCAACCCTAACTACTATTGTTTCTGTAGGAAAATAACCCATAGAAACCACCAAATAAAATACGTTCTAGAACCTAGCCTATTTGAGATGGAAACTTTGTAATTTTGCAAAAATGTCAATGAATGCTAATCCTTTGTTTCCTTCACATTAGTTTCTCTATATACATTCTTCTCTCCAATTGCTATACTCTCCCCACTGCCCTTTCTTCTTGAGTTAATTCAGTATTTGAATCAGGAAGGACTCCTACTCGGAGGACACAGACCAGGCTTTGGAGGGACCCTATGGCATAATTAATCAAATCTCCCTCTGGGTGTTCAAATTTTCTCCAAACATCATAGGCTTTTGAGTCTGGCAGGTCTAATACTGAGCTGAGTAACATATGTCAAGTGTCTTAATCTCTCTGAACTTGTTTCTTTGCATATAAATGGAAATGAATAAAGCACACCTTAAGGAATGGTATAAGGTTCCAAAAAGATGAGATATTTAAAAGTACTTACTACGGATTTGAATGAAACAACAGCTTAGTATTCCCTAATACTTATCTAACCTAGCGTTTCTCAAATGGGGGTTATTTTGCCCTTGTCAGATGATATTTGGCAATGTCTGGATACATTTTAGGTTGTCATAATTTGTCATGGGGGTGCTACTAGCATCTAGCAGGTCAAGGCCAGAGATGCTGCTAAACACGCTGTACTGCACACCACAGCCCCCTATAATAAGGAATCATCCAGCCCAAAATGTGAATATTGCCAATGTTGAGGAGCCCTGATCTAGCCTTCGCTTGAGTAGTTTTCATGATTGGAAACTATTCCCTTGGGAGGCTAGCCACTCAATCACTGGAGAGTTACCTGAGAAAACTATTGGTTCGGTTGAGGCAAAACCTGTACCTCCGACCTGCTGGCCAAAGCTGTGCTTTGTGAGACAACAAGTCCATCCCTCTTCATGTGACAGTCTTTACAATATTGAAAGGTGGCTCTTTTCCCTCCCCCAAACCCCAAATTTATAGAGAGTCATGCAGGATGTTATGAAATAAATGAGAATGAAACCCCTGCAGTTTAGCCACGTTTTAATGCTTTATTTCTAGTTTTGTCTACAAGTCTAAAAGTACTAGAAGAGTTTAAGCAAACCTACCTAGTCCAAAACTTGTCTGTAAAACCATAAAGGACATTCAACAGATTTGTCTGTAAACAAGAAGTTATGAGTCCATTGCCCAGGGTGCATTTTTTACCTCTTTCTTCCTTGCCCACAATAAAAAGGTGGCATAACTGACATTTTGTTATACATCCCTTACACGAACCCCAAATCGTGCCATTGTATAACAAAAGTTTAGCACTGCTCTCAACGCAGTGCATTACCTTTGAGGGAAAAAAGGGTGATGATACAGATTTATACATGTGCAATAAGAAATACAGAAATAAAAAATCAAGTTTGCCATCTTGAGCATGAAATCATTGTCAAATCTTATTGGAAATACATTTATTCTGATTTCTGGCAATCTAAACCCCTTTAGCCATTTCACAGTTGGTGAGCAGAGAGGATGTTTCTGCCTCATTTACAGTGTCTGAACAAGATTCAGACAATCAACTGCAACATTAGTCAAAGAAATCAGTGGCTAATGATTTCTGACAAGCACTGCAGTAACAGGCTGAGGACCAGACTGGGCAGCAACAGCATTCAGGGGTATTTTCCTGAAGCCAGCAATAGGCACTGGTGGAAGATGATAAACATGAAGGCAAACAGAGCTAGTCTCATGTCACATAAAGGCTTTTACACATTTATGAAAAGGCATAGTATCTGACATGCAATAAATACAGTAATTCTTTTTGACAAATATGTTATCTTGAATGGACACTGAGGACAATCAGGTGTGCAGCTTTGTAAACTATAATACACAAAAGGAGTTAAATCTTTTGCATTCTGCAGAAACTATATTCTTCAGGTGAGAATAGTCTGGCTTTACTATTATTCATATTGATCATTCGGAGTACTCTTTCTTCCTGAAATCCATTACTCATCATTTAGAGTATCTGCCACACCTTGACTGTTACATTGCCCAACACCTGAAGTGGAGGCTGTCTGGTCTAGGAAGGAAGACTGAGTGTTACAAGGCATGAGTTCTAGCTTCTCTTTTGCCATGAGCTTGTTGTGTGACTTCGGGCAAGTTACTTGGTTACCTTGTGCTTCAGTTTACAAATCTGCAGGATGATGGGGTTGGATCAAATGGTCTATAATTCTCCCTTCCAAAAGTATGATTTGGATTTTAGGGCTCTACATGGATATATTTAATAATTTAACACATGCCCTAACTGTTTTCAATAATTTATCTTTGGCTTCAAAATCCCCAACCAATTTAGTTTATGTTTCTTTAAACTTTTTTTTTAAAAAACAAAGAGATGAATCATCTCATTCAATTTACATTTTATTTTCATATTTTTCCTCATTTGATAAATCTTGCATGCTCTTAAAGAACTGCTTTTTAAAATGTCCCCACATTGGGATAGATCATAGTAAGGAAAGCTGAATTTACAATGCACTTTGTTTAATATTAAATGACAATTAAATGCAATGATCAGTGCTCTACCAAAATAGCAAATTTTTGTTTTACAGTCAGAAATTTTTAAGAATTTGATGAAAATTCAAGGTTACCCTTAAATTTCATAGTCTGAATTAGAATTGTTAATGAATCTTTCACATGCTAAGAGTTTACATTGTATTTTCAAAAGCTATCAGGATAGAAATATGTCAGAAAATTTCCAAGAATCTTTTCTCACCTAAAACTCTCTCTCTACACATCCAATATATAGATGACTCTTAAACCTCAAAATAATGAGACAGCATTTCACATACATATAGACATAAAAGTTTTCCTCAATAGTAAATTGGGATATGTTACTCAAAACCGCCATTTCCTAAATTGGTCATTATAGTTTTGTACTATGTTAATGAGAGACATATTCACAAAGAATATTTATCCTAATCCTTAACTGTTACTATATTATAAATCAGAAAGCATGGATATGTTTATCCTGCACAGTTCAATCATAGGGTGTGTTATATTTACAGCTCCTTGAAAAGAAAGATTTCCTAGCCCTTACCCTCTGCTAAAGGAATCTACTGAAGATTTTGTTTTACATTTTGCTGGAAAGTCCTCGACCGAAAGGTAGTCGTTGTATAGGCAGTACAGCAATCTATGACGTGGTCTGATGTAAAAAGTTTTAGTCAGTGGAAGATTACAGTGGTTAGTTAGTTCAATCATGTCTTCTTAGGAAATTCAGACCAGTTGAGCAGTTAGTAATGGCAGAGGTGAGAGTGTCCTCCAACACAAAGGAACACCAAGAGATGAACCGAGTTGAGTCGAGTCAATAGGTTGAATCAGCTGACGGTTGCTGCTGAGGGGCTGACAAGAAAACTCAGCCCCTCAACCTCCAGGGGTTTTCTAGTTCCCAAGAATCTTTTGGTCTTTGTGAGGCCCAATTGTCTGCTATTCCTGGGGGTTCATAGGATAACGTTCTCTCTCAGGGCCACAGGAATCTTGACAATCAACTCCCCTACTTGAGGTAATCCAAGTTAATCTCTTTCTTGAAACTGAAGAGTAAAACTGAGAAGTACTGAGAGATAAAATGTCTCTCTGGAGCTAAAGAGAAATATGCCAGTAGGCACAGTTTATATATAATGATCAGAGATTTCCTTGTCAGAAAAGATGTGAGAGGAAACAAGATTTTTGTGTATTTTTTTTTTAACTAAGAAATTCTCAAACTCCACTTGATTATGTTTCTGTGAGAATGAAAAGTGAGTGAGACAAATAATTCTATTATACCTGTGGTAACATTATCAATAATATCAGTTCTCTTTTCTCTGTTATTTATGGAAATTAAAGCAGAATTGAATGGAGTGCCAGTCACATCTAATTTAACCAAACATGTATTGTCACTCACTTGGCTAATGCAGAAACATCAATATATGTAACTTGCTGCAACATGCAGGACTCTGGGAACCTCACTCCAGCCGTTCACTGTCAGGAATGAGCTCAGCTCTCTCTGCCTCCAGGCCCTTGGTACCTGCAGGTCCCTCTGCCTGTGTTGTTTTTCTTCATTTCACTCCCAATTCTTCTACTCTTTTAGTACTTGTACACACACACACACACACACACACACACACACACACACACACACATCACTTCTTTGAATGCCTTCATCTGTCTAGAAGTCCAGTGCAGTATCCATTGTGCCACAGAGCCAGGTCACACCAAGTCTTCATGCTATTCTAGCACTTAGCACATTGTCACACCTATCTACTTATTATCTGTCTCTCTCCAGTTAGATCACAAGTGTCCTGAGGACAGGACCATATCTGTTTTGGTCTCCATTGTACCCCTACCTCCTAGTCTTATGTTAGTTTTGAATATTGTTGAATGAATAGGGTAGAGCCCTTGGAAAAGTCCTCCTAGTGAAGTACCCACAGTAGAAACATTAATGTGGACATAATGAGCTGTTGTATGAATTGACTTCTGCACTCCATCTGACCCAGTAAAAGGAAAAATACAACACTTTATAACTATGGCGAATGGAAACTATGTGAAAATTTTCAGTTAACAGTCAGTCCGGGAGAGTTTAAGTATCGGCAAACTTAAGTATGCAGTAACTAACGTATGAACCAGATTCACAGAGGAGGACTTAAATGAAACTTCAAAATGACACAAGAACTCCCATCTGAGGGTATATCTGAGGGTATGTTTGTTTTGTCTAGCCATGTTCTCAAACAAATAAACATTTTTTCCATTACAAGCCCAAGTGGCCATTATGCTAAGTGAGGACAGGTGGATCAGAGACTGAACTACATTAGAATAGTCATGGTGTCTTGTGGAAGGATTCTTCCTGTTTGTGGAGGGAATATAAAACATATTTTCTCTTCTTTATAGCCTAGAATAATGAGAAACAAATACAGTTTCCATCTTTGTAGGTAACAGCGTGAGGCAGAGAGGTAATCTGTGAGAAGTGACCAGCACGGTGACAAACAATGTTCCTCGACTTCCCCCAGTGGCCACTTAACCTTCTTCCATTTGGCCACCTGGAACAAGATGGGTTCTGTCTCCTCAGGAAAGGATCAGCAGCATTCGATATTCGTGAGTGACTATCTAGAAGTTTTCATAAACACTAATGCTATGAAAATTTCTCTACTTCTGCACGAACTGATTAGCATTCGGAGATTTGTCTCTCCCCTGGTGGTGAAGCTATCATCTATTTGCAATCGCTCTTGCTAGATTTCTTTCTCATTTAAGGCAGGATGCAATAAAATTTCAATTTGGTTTTCCTTTCTAAAAAATCCATGAAAGTCTTGAAAAACATTTTGAGCATATTTTCTGTGTACAATTGGATATCCCTGCCACCTCAGGCCGTTATTCTGGTAGACTCAGTAAACCCTAATTTAGATCCATGATGTAATGCTTTCAGATCAGGCTGTGTGACATGTTTCTTTAAAATAAAACATGGTAGGAAAGTCTTCCTCCGAACGCTTTCACACAGAAGGAGCTTCGTCTGTTACCCATTCATGGTGATAGAAGAGACAAGAAAACGATTTATGAGTCATTTCCATTCTGACAGAAGCGACAATGACTAGAAATGTAATGCCTGCCAAGAGCTTTTATCAAGTGGGTTATAACAACTAGTAATAAGTGTAAATAATAAATGGCTGGGATCTTAGGGGAAACAGTGGCAACACGGAATGATTTTTGGTACTTCTGATGGGGCTCCGCGACTCTTGGAATTCCCTGGCTTCCCAGTAGAGTTCTGGCCTGACAATAAACAACAGTTTAGTACTTTATCTAATCCCAGCCAGGAGGTGAGTTCAACAGCAAGCTTTTGCAGATGTTCACATCCAATAATCTATCCATAATTGATGAAACAGGGAGGTCAGATGTAATGGCTGCTACTATTCCAGCAACAAATAAATGGTTATTGACAAAACAAGCCAGTGTGGCGCAGGGCGCTGAGCAGTGACAGGCAGGAGACGGCGCTGAGGCGCAGGCAGGGAGGACGCCACAGCTCTTCATCTTGAGGATTTTTCAGCGAGCCGCATGGCAGAAGGGCCACACTGACACAGAAGCAGATGGAGGTGACTTGTAAAGGAAAAGGGAGGTTGCTAACGTCCAAAGAAAGATGAAGACAGGCCGCCCAGGTGGAGAAGAAAATGCCGAGCGAGCCCTGGACAAGGCTGGGAAACCAGGTAAGTACAAATGCATCGACAGTTCAGAAATGCCTTTGAACGCTTGCACTGTGATCCAGATGTCTGAGCTGCTTTTCTCATGCGGCGTGTCTTCACTCATATACCTGGCTGCCAAGCCGTGCAGCCTGGGCGACTCCAACACCAAAGCGAATGCATTGGATGTGTTGATGCCCAAACCCTCCCTCCCACAGAGGCACATTCATCGATACTGAGTTTAACACTGTGGACTGTGAATACCTTGTTTCCCCCTAATGTATTTTAAAAAAAAAATCTGTCAAAATCACTTGCACAATTTTCAGAATATTTTCAGATAAACCAAAGACACAAAATTGTGAAGCTGGAAAATTTCTCAACACTGCAACTAACCTTGAAATACATGCTGCTTAGAATTAAATTTACTGTAAAGGAATGTGAGTGGAAGGCAAAGTTTTCTTTAATAATAAAAAACAAACACTGCACTTTATTTACCTCAACCTATGCAAAGAGTATAATAAGGCATTGCTTGAGTACACTTTTATTGGCTGAATAAAATTCAAGATATTTAAACATAAATAAGCAGCTGAAATCCTACACTTCCATTCCAATGCTAAAAAATAATGTTTTTATACAGTTTACTGTGTAATATTGTAAGATGAAGAATGGTAGAATGAAATGGTAGTTATTATTGCTATAGGTAGTCATAAAGAGGCTTGGGACAGCGAAGTTTTAAATATTAATATTTCTAAAATCACTTAAATCAATTTAACACTCTTTAGTTTATTTAGATGTGTGATTTATTTTATTCTTTGCAACCAATGTCTTTGATCAGCTCTGAAATAACATACGAGCAGAAAATAAAATGGCAAAACAAATTGCTGCTAGCATTCTTATAGTAAGATTTAGGTTTTATAGCATAAACTAGAAAATTACCATTATATTTGGCACTTTTAAATTACTTATCAATACTTAGACATTGAGAATTATAGAGCCCAGAAGGAACGGTAGAGCGTGTGCCACTGTAGAGTGATAGCTTGCCAGTTGCCCTGCTCCTTAGCACTACCATCCTCTGGGGCCTCTTATTTGGTCATTTAGACCCACCCCAGTTCCCGGAAACTATTCTTATTCCTGGTTTTCCACGCAGAAGCTTGGCATCATAACAGTTTGCCATGGATCATGTCCTGATTTCAACCTTTGTTAAAGTGACTGGGCTTTTGCCCTGTCCCTTGAGACCAAGCCCCAACATGCATCCCAGCCCACGGAGCTACATTGTAGGCTTGTTCTTGCTTGACTCCCTGTCTTGGTGCCTGGCAAGGTCCCTACCTTGCTGCCCTCAATATGCCTGAGTCCAAAGTCCCACCCCTGGGTCCCATCCCCTGTGGCTTGGTGCCTGCCACTTGCCAATGGCAGTCACTACCATGTATTGAGGAAAAACGACATGTATAGAGGGTTTAATATTCAAGGTGCATTTAGCCTTCACAGAGCCCTGAGATAAATATTAATATTCCCATTGGACAAATGAGAGAAAGTGCAGAGAGGATGAGCGCCTTGCTCTAGGATACACAGTGAAGTGGTGCAGGAGAAAGGACTGGAACCGGGTGTACTGGACTCTGAAGCCTGTGTTCTGAAACATGTGAAGTGCCTGTGGCTGGATCACCCTTAGCAAGATTGTGCTCAACTTGACCTTCACTTACAGCTCACTGCCTCCTGCCCCAGCTGCCAGAAGTCATCCTCCAAACACATATGGGGACATCCACTGCAGCCCAGCCTCTGACTTTCTAGATGTCGGCTTCATGCTTGCCTGGTCCCAGCTTTGCCAATTAGCAGCTGCTATCTTTTCATCACACAGCTTAATGATAATAGGTAATAATAGCCAGTACTGAGTATTTTTATGTCACTATTTCACTAAGAAAAAGAAAATGCCTTGCTTGAAAACAGCCTCCAAGGCCATCTATGGTCTTACTCCCTATCTCTCCTCTCTGGCCTCACTGGCCCTAAGCGCCCCAGGTGCACTGCCACTGTAGGGCTTCTGTGCTGGCCATTACCTCTGTCTGGAATGTACTTCCCTCAGGTACCTGCATGGCTCCTTCTCTCAGCTGCTTCCAGTCTTGCCTCAAAGGTCAACCTCTCAACGAGGCCTTCTCTGATCACCTACTCACAATTCCCTCCACCCTACCACTTGCCTTGGCACTCCTGAATCATCCCTTTGTTGTGTTTTTTTTTCTATAGGGCTTGTCACTGTCTGACATACTATATAATTCACTTGTTTATTATGTTTAATCATCATTGTCCATTTTTCCCCAATGGGATGGACGCTCAATGAGGACATAGATCTTTGTCCGTTTTGCTATTGCCGTACCCCAAGTGCCTAAAACAGGGCTTGGCAATAGGTGCTCCAAAACTATTTGCTGGATGTGTAAGTCACAGTTGTTGTTAAGACTACACATATTAACTGACTTAATCATCTCAGCACCCCATGAGTGGCACTGTTACTAATATTGTCTCTCTTTAAAGGTGAGGAGACTGAGGCACATTAGAGATGAAGCCATCGTGTCAAGGCCATACAACCAGTAAGTGGTGAAGACAGGATTTGAACCCAGGCCATCTGATTTCAGAGACAGCACTCTCATCTGGCCTCTCACTTCATTGTCAACATGCTGCTTAACTGACAATGCCACCATGTAGGCTGGGCTCCAAATTCTGGATCTTTTGGTACAACCTGTCCTATCATCAACTGACCGAGATTATAACAATGGTATCATGCAACCATGTCATTAAGAGACTTGTCCAAGGCCAAAGAGCTCAGTGAGAAAAACATAACCAGAACCCAGGATGTGTGACCCCCAATTTGGTGGTCTTTCTGGTACTTTCAAAACCAATTTTGAAGAATGTAATGATTGCCTGGATAGTACTTTTCCATTCCCACACAATCTATTATGATAAACAATTAAGTAATTTTGGCTTTGAAAACTTGTGATGAATATTAATGTTTATTTACATAATATTTTAAAAGGAAAATATTTATTTTTTAATATCTATGCTATTATAAACATATAAAATGTAGGTAATAAACACTCACTCTGCTGTAAGCTAATATAAGTTCATAGGGAAAATGAATATGTTTAATTAAATTTAGGAAAAATGTATAGTTAAATCATCTGCAGTATAATAATAAGGACCAATAAACAATTATCTCTTTACTATTCCATTGGAATCTTCATCAACATACTATATTAATAAATATCATTTTCATTGTACAAAGCAGGGGGTGCTTAGAGATTTGTCTGTGATCTGTTAAGTCAGTGGTGGCAGCAGGAATAGCATAATCCTTGCATTAACCAAGCAAATCATACTTTTACTATTCTGTAATATTCACTAGCCTTTATTGAAGAAGTACCATATGCCAGACACAGTTCTTAGTGCTTTCTACATATTAACTCATTCAATCCTCATAATCACATTATAAATTTGGTGCTAGTGTAATCTTCATGCTGCAGGTAAGGAAACCAAGGCATAAGAGAAGTGAAGTAACTCACCCAAGGTCACAGGATTAGAAACGACAGGACCAGGGATTTGGAGTCAGGCACTGTGACTCCAGGGGCCAAGCTCTTAACCAACCTCTTACCATACTGTGATAATGGCTGAGATGGCAACAGAGAAAATTGAGATCTACAGAAAGGACCCTGTCCTCTTCTCCTATTTCATTTTACCCCAAATTATAAACATCCTCCCCTACCAGATTTTTCAACTGAAAGCTAGCAGTGAGCACTTGTCACCTGCTCTTCCCCTTTCATTTACTAAGAGTTGCTTGTAGACAGCAAATTTGCATCAGGAGCAAGAAGAGACTGAGGATTATAGGAATAATATTTAACATGTTGAAGGTGCTGCTTTTGGAAAAGAATTACTCTTTTCTTTTTACAAGTATATTAACTCTAGAGCTGTACATATTTCACTGTTGGAAAAATATCCAGAGAAAACACGGCAAAGTCAGCTAAGCAGCTGAGTCGTAACAAATGAAGAATCCATGGTATCCTATTATCCCTGATAATAGAGGGCAAAGAGGGAGATGGGAATGAGAAATGGGAAGTGAGAATTCCTGACATCGTTTTCTCTGGAGAAGATACAAAGCAGTGTGTCACTCCCAGCCGGATGGCACTTGCATCCTCTCCTTCTTATATCCTCTTGCGCTCTTCCCCAAACTCTGTGCCCATTCCCAACTGGTCCAGCAGCAGACAGGTGATGTATTTTTTAAACTTCAAGAGTTATTCAATAATAATTTCTACTGGACAAAAATAACAAAATGTTATTTATGCCAATAGTTAGTTCATTAAGCAGAACAGATGTGAATGTTGTTAAAAATTTATGTGGGAGATTTTGTGATAAGACTCAACAAATGAGTTTAAAATCATCTTACTGACAACTCTGCCAGTTGCAACAGCATTAGCAGTTAGTGGCATGGACTTCAGTCTGGCTCTGCATTTGCTATCTTTGTGACCGTGGGCAGGTTATTTAATCCAAGTGTCTGCCTTCCGCTTTCAAACAGTCTCTCTTCCAACACCTGCACTCAAAACAGCCTCCTTTCCCTCAATGTTCCCCCTCCGGACTGGCTGGAATGCATTTTTCACCCTCCCTGGCCTTTATTTTTGCTGCCTCCTCTCCACTGAGGGGACAGCTACCATTCCTCTTACAAGGTTCAGTTCAAACGCCATCCCCTCAACCTCCAAATAGAATGAAGTTTCCCTCTTGCTTCTCTAGCTCTTGGTCCTTATCACAAGGACAGTGTAGGTGTATGTCACACGTGTCTATTTCTCCAGTGGACCACGCAGTCTTGCGGGACAGGAAGAATCTACCTGAACAAAAAAAAAGTCGCCCAGACCTCTTATTCAACAATGTGCACCGAACTGAAGTTTACAACAAATAACAGCCCATCATCAACATATTTTAATATTAATATTATTATTAATTATTAATATTATATTATTAATATTAATACTATTCTTGTTCATATGGTCTTTGGACAAAATTACTCAGGATACCAAAAGCTACAGGGCTATATTATCCTCCCTATTTTATTGTTTTTGCTTTATAATTTATATGAGTATCTTTTCACTTTATGAATTCATCTTTAAATTCTTTTACTACTTGTTAGGCTTTTAATAATTTTCTTTAATGTTTTGGGTTGCGATGAGCTGTTGAAATGACTAATAGCTATGATTAATTCTATACTGAAGATTTTTACTACGAACAGTCTATATAAAACCTATTGAAAACATTACTTAAAACCTTTAAATTTTAATGGAATGAAAAGAAATAATAGTTTACTTTCTAAATAGTTTTTTTATTATAAAATCAATACGCTGTTATTTGTAGAAATGTTGGGAGAATACAGGACCCATTTTTTTGCCCCCCCCCAAAAAATAGAAAATTAAAGTCATTCATTGTTTCAACATCCTCAGATAACCACCAAGAATAATTTAGTGATTCTAGTATTTTCATATGTTATTTATGAGCTATATGTGTGTATATGTGTAAGTAGGGTCATAATGTACATTGTTTTGTAATGTGATTTTTTTGCTTTACATATTAATAATACTTTTATTATTATAAAATATTTATTATGTAATTTTTATTGGCTGCATTGTATTTCAGCACGGGATACTCAACAAAGATTTAATCAATTTGGAATTGCTTTACATTTACTTTTTTTTTGGATTTTTCACCATTATAAACAGGGCTTATAGCATTGCATACAAAGGTTGTAGCTAAATCTCTGAATATATTAATAATTATTATGTGAACAATATTATAGCTAAATATTTGTATACATTAATAATTATTATTTAGAATTTCATAAAGTCCAAAATGAGTAATTCTTGAGTCAAAAGATGTGCAAAATTGTAAACCACCCTAAAACAAAACAAAGCTACAATTTATTGAATGCTGATTAAGTGCTAGGCACATTACTTCTTTATCTTATTTAATTGTCATAGCAAATTTATCATCCTCATTTTACAAGTACAGAAAAGGAAGCCTAGAAGCCAAGTACTTTGCACTCTGTCGGTGCCCCTCTCAACAGCTCTGCAGCCAAGTGCTGCTTGTGCCAGCATCTGGGATATTCTGTCCGATGTCTGGGCTCATGGTAAACTGGAATTCCAGAGAATTTTAGTGTCCTGGAAGGAACTTCCAACCAACAAATGATGGGAATTGGTGAATAAATACAACAGCTCCTGTATCTCTCCACTGGGAAAACTGATTTGTTCCTCTACTGTTTTCTAAAGTGTCCCAGCAGGACCGTGCACCATTTGCCCATGTGGTACCTGGCTTGGCAACACACCTTTCATTGGCTTCCTTCTTTTGCCTGGCTCCCCTGCTGGTAGAATTCCTCCCAAACAAACCACTTGTACTCAAATCCCCACCTCAAACCCAGCTTCTGGGGAAACCCAAACCAAGACATCAAAGTTGTTAGTTTGGCAGTGCAAAAGTGTTCACCTATCATGGCCCAAGCTTTTACAGAAACTCAAAAAATGCTTTGTAAGCTTTTATAAAATGTCTAAAAATGTGTATTTGAGCAAGATCCATGAAACACATTCAGGCTGCAATCAAAAGTATTTTGTGATCAAGTTATTTTGTTATTTATTTTGAAATTCTAGCACATAGAATTGAATTAGTCACACTCCTTAGAGCAGGGCATACTTTTATCATTGGTCTGTGTGTGCCCTCTCAGTTGTTTTTAATCAGTTTTTCTTCTTCATCCTCCTTCCCCCCTCATACTCCCTTTCCTCTCCATAGGCCCTCTCTACTGTGTCCCTGAAGAGTTTCTCAGGCCAGATATACCCAGGAGTAAATAATCAGGGTAATCACACGCTGAATTTCACTCACACCATCACTCTTGGAATGTCTACATCAGCCTGTGCTCCTGACTGCAGTTCCCGTCATCTCACATCCTCACCAACCTTTGATACTATTTGACTTTCTAGTTCTTTGCCTCTAAGTCATGCTTTTATGCAAAAGAATATTAAACTTCTCCCTTGAAATGTTCACAAAAGAAACCTGTCATACACATCTATACAATCAATACTTGATCATTCACAGGAACCAATTGACATTTTGTGGATTGGTTGGTTTCTTCATTATCTTCCTTCTCTTTCTCTGACTATGCCCAGTCGTCATCATCATCATCATCATCATCATCAAAAAAAAAATGAGGGTCAATAGTGGACATTCATAGAGAAAATGGCAACTTAATCTTAAGTCCATTTCATTAGTTATTAATTAAACTTATATGTTTATTAAGGGAGAAAGTTGAAATGACTGGGCAAAATAGTTTTTTTGCAAGTATATGGATTGAATATTACAAGCATAGTATTAATGCTATTTTTAAACCCTAGTATACATTATTTTTATTGAGCACTAATTATACTGAATAATCTCTAGAGTCAACATTGCTGTTAATTGAAGATCAAGTAATTGTCTACAGACACATTTGAGAATATGTTGGGTAAGTTTTAAGATGTTCAATTACGTTTTTCTTTCTGAAGTTACTCCTTTCATCTTTTAGAGGAAAAATATATAATTTGGTGAAATTTGTAATAATGAAGTATGATCGACACGCTTTTTCCTATTTAACTCATCTAATCCTATAATCATCTCTGGGTTCTTCCAGGTGTGATGCCTCTTCTTCTTTCGCGGTCTCTAGATCAACGTGTGCTAACAGCTGTGTCATTGCCTCTAGGTCTGCCACACAATTAGTTTTGTGATGAACTATGCAGGTTGCTTTATTGCTCCAGAGAACATTTTCATATGCTAGGCCTTGAACTTTAAGGAGTATACATACATTATGTTCCATATGTCACTATTCGCTATAGCTGATTAGAGTGCTCAATTTTCAGATCCTTGAAGCTCATCCTCTTTAGGATGAATGTAAAAATTATTATCCTTCTCTTCACTTCCCCTCACAATGCATACCAGAAATTTTTGCACTGTTTCTTAAAATGTGAGTAACTGCAAACAAACATTTCCGCAGCTTTGTAAAGAGCTACTGTAGCAGCACTTTCCTTTTTAATAAATAAGTAAAATAATTATGAAGTTTTGATTCAAGTGGTATTCTAGATCTCAAGGGAATCAAAAACCAGCTTTCACATTTTAAAACAATCAATAAATTTTATTACTAGAAAATTAGTATTTATATTAATTTAGGCCACAAACTTTCTTTCCTCATATAAAACATCGCTTCATTTCCATGAAAGTCTATGAATTGTAAATTTTTACTTTACAGATTCCTAGTTTAAAAAATACATATTTTTATTTTTTCTTAAGCTTACTGATTTTCTATAATGCTTTTGTCACTTAAATAAGTGCTGTCACTTATGACTAATACTATAATGTATTCACCTTTTAAAAAGAAGAAAAAATCCA
>NW_012152507.1:1295418-1309510 GCF_000956105.1 Propithecus coquereli
TTTTTTTTTAAATCCTTCCTTTTGCTTGTCAGATACTGGGTATTTTGAACATTTCTCTACCTGCCAAAATGTACGAAATGAAAATGAAGTAAGCGCTATTTGTGTAATGGTGGAAGTGTGTGCTTGTGTGTGCATGTGTGTCTGTGTGTGTGTGTGGGGGGGGGTGATGCTTAATGGGAAGAGGTCTCAGCGGCAACAATTGGGGGAAACGGGATTGGTAGCAGCTGCTCCTTGTAAATTCCCCAAGAAGGAAAATGCCCGAGGTGGGCCACGGGACAAAAGGATAAAGCAGATGAAAACTCTGATGTACAGCAGGAAAATGACTGCTGAGACCCCTGAGCTTGCACCTGAATCGTCTCAAGCTGAATGGAGAGCCCTCGTCAGCATGCTTCAGGAGCTGGTGATGAACTACGCACGACCAGGAGGCAAACTGGCTGCAAGCAGGACTGGCGGCATGTTATCTGTGATGATAACCAGCCGTCCTCTAAGAGGAGGCGGCCATGATTTTTTCACTGGCAGCATCTGAGCTCCCCTCAGATACCAAAACCATTAAACCAAAAAAAGAAGGATGAATTTTAGGTAAAGGTTTCTAATTGGCAAGTAAAGACAACTTCTATTTAATGGGTAGTGAATAGCTTTGATGTTTAAATAAAGAAATAATTCAAATTCCTTTTTTAAAATGAAATGTCCTTCTTTTACTCAAAGAAAAGTTATAAATTAATAATAAAAAGTTTTCTATAAAATGTTGCTCTATCTTATTTCTATTATAAAAATATGTGCCAACCCAAAGATAAGT
Organism: Propithecus coquereli; assembly: GCF_000956105.1. Classification (NCBI taxonomy): domain Eukaryota; kingdom Metazoa; phylum Chordata; class Mammalia; order Primates; family Indriidae; genus Propithecus; species Propithecus coquereli. The sequence goes on from NW_012152507.1 coordinate 1,296,215, forward strand.
TCAAGCACTATGTAATTCATAGGTAATAAACTTAGTAAATTACGATTAAGAGAAAAACAAGAATAAAGCAGACACTTTGAATATACACTCAATAAATGTTGTCTACTATAGTATCATTGCTATCATTATCCAGTGCTAATTATGTCATAGCATGTAGTAATAACAGCATGTTACATTTGAAAACCATTTATAATTTAAAGTATAAACATACTTTTTTTCATTTGATCTTCACAAAGATACAATGAAGTTGCCATTGGGATCCTTATTTTACCAATAAAATTGAGCTTTCAAAAAGTTAAGTGACTAACCTAAGGCCACACAGCTAGCATGTGGCAGACAGGACTAAAATCCATGTCTTCCAGCTCCAAGCCTCATGGGCTCTTTCTATACCATAGTTTCCTCTGTTATAAAGATTATGTATCAAAACCTACTGTCGCTTCAAATATTTGACCACTTAACAATTGCTATGTATCACTTGATCTATATTACACAAAATGCTCTTTATCATGTATTATATGTACAAATAAACGTTTAACTATGTGGACTTTACCTACACATTTAACATTTTCTCCTGTGCTAACTGTTAGTTTGAGGATAGCTTGGGCCTAGAGCAAAAATGAGAAATTGTGATTTTGTAGATGTATGATCATTTAGCATTTGAAAAAAATTCTTTTATGTATACTAATGGTAACATAATTATAGCTTTCTATGTGTTAGGCCCTATGCCACAAACTCTACATATATTTTCTTGCTTAATTCTCACACAGCAGTGCTGAGTTAGGGAGTAGAATTATCCCCACTTTACAGATAAAGAAACTAATGCTCAGAAAGGTTCAGTCACTTGCCCAATGTCACATGGTGAGGTGGTAGCAGAGCTGGGATTCGATCCTTGATTAGTTTGATATTAAAGCCCATCATCTTAACCCTGTCATTGCCCTCTCACTCCAAAGAGTTCATAAATATCCTCTCTAAAAGCATGTTGAGAGTAACTTATCTTAAAAATACTAGTAATTTACTGCCTTTACTTCATGCGAACATCTTGTGATCAAGATTTGGTAGCAGATGTGACCATCTATATCCACTTCAGGAAACTCTAACCAAATATTATGATGCCATATTAAATCGGCCCCAACTGTCATCCTCATTCATTTATATACAGCCAAAAGATGATGGGGAAAGATGAAAATGCAGATGGAAAGGAGTCATGGCTTTGTAGACAAACCAATTCAGACTACACATATTAAGCAATGTGGCATCCATCAGAAAGATTTATCCTATCATATACTGCAAATATACAAAAATTCCTAGAGTTGGAGTATTGAAATTAATGCACAAAGGATCTAAATGAAGATTGAGCCTCAGCCTTTCTCTTGATTCCTCCTTTGACTTGGCTTTTTAACTTTACTTTCCTCCCCTTCTCTTTCATTATTTTTTATTTACATTTTTTCTTCTGACATGCAGTTTTCAAGAATCCATCAAGTATAGTATAAGAGAGCAAAAAATGATTAATGCAAGTGTATTTGCTTCCGTTTCCTTTCCCAGACTGCTAATTCTAGCATAACCTACTTGGCATTCCTTTCTTTCTCTCCCAAACCAACCCTCCCCCTACTGGGTTCTATTATATAGATCAGAGTTATAATTTTGGAGGGAAATGGGGTTGTAAGAAGTAGAGATAAGCCTGCTGAAAGAGCCAAGATTTATTGACCTGAGAGAGGAAAGGAGGCAGAAGGAGAGAGAGAAGGGGCAGGAGTAATCATCACATGTGAGTGGAATGCAGGAGGGAACTTTGGGTTTAGGGAGTGACATGAAGATACAGGCTTCAGAATATCCCATGATAGATAATTGAAAAATTAGACAAATGGAAGGAAAGAGGATTTTTTTTTCTTTTATTTCAGCATGTTATGGGGGTACAGATGTTTAGGTTACGTATGTTGCCCTTGGTCCCCCCCCAAGTCCGAGTTTCAAATATGTCCATCCTTCGGGTGGTGCGCATTGCACTCCTTGTGTATACAAATACTCGTCCCCTCATCCCTCCTCCCCCCTCCCCCCCCCCCTACATCCAATAGATGTTATTCTTAAATGTGCATTTATGTGTTGATTAGTTAATACCAATTTGATGGTGAGTACAAATGGATCCCCTTCTTCTGCTCTTGTGGTGCCCCACTTTGGATAATGGGCTTAAGTTTAACCCAGGAAAGTATAAGAGGTGCTAGATCACTGTCGTTTCTTATGATTGAGTAATATTCCATTGTGAACATATACCAAATTTTGATAATCTACTCATGGATTGACGGGCACTTGGGTTGTTTCCACATTCTTGCAATAGTGAATTGTGCTGCCATAAACATTCGGGTGCAGATGTCTTTATTGTAGAATGTTTTGTGCTCTTTTGGGTAGATGCCTAATAGTGCAATTGCTGGATCGAATGGTATTTCTATTTTTAGCTCTCTGAGGTATCTCCAAATTCTTTTCCACAGAGGTTGGAAAGAGGATTTTAAGAAATAATGGTGGTATGAGTTAAGATTATCTCTTTTATTATCCTTTAGGGATAATTAAGTAATTAAAATTACTTTTAGTTTAGATTGCTTGATATTTTTTCCTTTAATATGTCATCATACCACATCTGAGCCACGGAGAACTCTGAGATTTATTTTGGGTTGCAAAATGGTTTCAGTGCTAGATAAAAATGTGTCTTGACTTATTAAAATTACCAAAAAGGAAACTTCTTTTATGTATATTACTGGGAAATCTGCCAATGTATCTGTATATCAGCTAGATTATCATTTAATTTAAGAGCCCACTGCTATAAAGAATGGGATAACTTTCAAAAAAGAGGTAAACTATATAGAGAAAGAAACTAAGTAGGAACAATTGTAAGAATTCTCTCCCCCAAAACTTTCTGTCAGCTAAACAGTATGAATCAAATAAATCATTCTTTGTTAGAATTGGCTTCTAATACAGTATGGCTTTATCTTTGCTTACATCTGCTGAGTTGAAAGAATAAATAAAATTTCATTACAATTACTTGGTGAAACTCTAAGAATGTATTATTTTACAAACATGATACGTATCCTCCATTGTTAATAGATATATATCAAATAAATCATAAATTGCTAAAATATTAATTTAACTATTTTTTCTAGTAAAATCGTTCTCCCTTATCTGTGGAGAATCTGTTCTAAGACCCCCAGTGGAGCCCAAAACTGTGGATATTACTCAATCCTATATTCACTATGTTTTTTCCTATGCAGTCATGAGCAGGTAGTGTATACAGCACGCATACATTGGACAAAGGGATGATTTATATTCCAAGTGGGATGGAGCAGGACAGCACGAGATTTCATTATGCTACTCAAAACAGTGCTCAATTTAAAAATTATGAATTGTTTATTTCTGGAACTTTCCATTTAATATTTTCAGACTGTGTTTGACTGCAGGTAACAAATCATGGAAAGCGAAACCTCAGATGAGGGGAGACTACTGTATATTATTATATTTATTTGCATTTTTCTGTGATGCTACTGGTGAGGCTTCAGATACAGGTCAATCACATATACAAGCTAACGCTAATGTTAGAAGCATTCTAAGCTATTGTAAAGATGCTAAAATGTACGTAAACACAGAGATGGCTACTGTTTTGTGTATGGAATAATTAAATAATAGTACGTGTGGTGAATCCTAACTGTAAAAGTAAAAGAAATATCAATCTGATGAATTTTGTTTTCATAGTATAATTTTTGATAGGCTACATGGTTGCTAAATAATAGAAAGCAAATAATTCACTGAATGTACTGAAGATTAAATAAAGTTGGTGTTTCTAGAATTATTAGGTGGAATGAAGTATTTAGGGAGGAAGGAAATTCATGCATAATAACAATGTGCTAAGGGAGGCCTTTCCTTTTTCTTAAAATAACTTTATGGTTGGAATATGGCTTAGATGTGATTTTTTAGTAAAATATTTTCCTCTTTCAAATCTTAGGACTTCATAAGATACCTTCTAAAGTTGGGAATTTGCTCTACTTGGAACATTTGTAGGTCTAACTTGATGATGGCCAAAGGGAATTATTATTTCTTTTCTCAGCACCTGACATATGCAAGTAGCATTCTCCTCTTTAAATGTCAGGGTCTCCATGACCTCTTGCAAGGGTTTATTAGTGTAACTATTATTTCTCTTCACCAAATACCCTTTCCTTATTAGTAGGTATTTTAGCCCTAAATAAATCTACTATTTGTTTTTAGTTTAGCTCTATTCTGTCATTCAGGAGAGAACCCTTTATCAGCAAGGAACAGATCACCAAATTTTATTCATATTTGCTTGCCAGCACATTCTTCTATCACATGCATTAATAGTTTATCAATAAATAAAAACCTTCAAATTAAAACATATTAGCAAAATTTCAAAATTTCTTCTATTTCAGATCAATAGAACTATTAATTAGGAATATTTACTTGTGACAGATTTATCTAAGCCAAGTTTCTTTGAAAACAATAATGTAAAAATCCTTAAATAGGTGAATAACATTATTGGAAAGGAGAAATTTGTGAGTGGTAGCAGTTGAATTCAGAGGTGAGATAATGAAAATTTGAAAGTGTTCCAATTCATAAACTTAAAATACAAGTGAGAGAATAAAACAGTGCATAGAATTAAAGACAGGCTGAATATGAAAAGAGAAGGGAAATGCTAAATCTAACCAGACACCATTTCGCGCTGGCTGCAACATGACAAAGCTGATTTCTGGGCATTCTTACCCCTCTCTCCACACTATAACAGAAAAACTGCCAATGCTTAAAAACAGATGAAGATAATGTTGGTAACACTGTCAGGGTGGAAAAGTAGGATAAAAGAGGATCTCAAAGGAAAAATTCTTGGTTAATACACTGAATACTTACTTTGTGATTAGATAACTGGTCAGATCTCTGATCAATCAGGAAATAATCCTACTTATTTAATTAATTATTTATTTGTATTTTATAATTGCATTTTTTTCAATATATTCACTAAATAAGGCACTCTCTGTCCTGTTATAGATTTGTAATAGACATATGGTAAACTAGAAGCAATGCTGTCAGAGAAGAGACTGCAGATAGAAAGACATGCTGTAACTTGAAAACAGATGATAGATCACTTACGCAACATGGCAACCCTCACCAGGTCCAGAAATAAAAAAGTTAAAGGGGATTCAAATGACAATCGAAAGAATGTCCTTTTATTTCTTAAAGGAAGCAGGAAAAGTGGCTAAAATAGGACACAAGGGAGAAGAAAAGACATTGCCTTCACATCGGAAACCACAGCAAAGCTCTGTTCAAACGTCATGCTTGGCTTCTGTAAGTCCTCAGTTCTGGCTGAGCTGTGTCCAAGAAGGCAACAATATCCTGCCACAAATATTCTGCCAAAACGTAGGTTCTGAAGAAAGCCCCTGTTTTTTCCCCAAACGCTACTCTAGATGGTAGCAGTGAGCCCGAGGGCTGGAATAGGACCTTCCTGGTTTCTCAAAGCCTCCATTGTGGCTGAAGAACTCAATGACAAGAATTAACTAACCCTAACTCTAACCCAGGTACATGCCTGGGGGATGGGGGCAGAGTTCCTACCCAAAATATCTGTCCAGAGCTCTCTTATTCCAGCCCAAATCCTGGGATAGGAGGCAGAAGGAGTTTGCACATTTCTGTCCTTTAGAAATACCTGGTTCCCCTGGCTTATATAAAATCATCTGTTCTGTTTTCCTCCTACCCTCCTGGATACTCCTGCTGAATCTCCTTTGTACCTTCCTCCCTCATCCAGCTTGGCTCTAGGCCTTTTTCTTCCATCACTGTTAACTCTCTCTAGGAAATCTCATCTACTCCACAGTTTCAATTTGCAGGAAATGTACAAATTTATATGGTATATTAGTCAGGTTCTCCTAAGAAATGGAACTAATAGATACATGCAAAATCTCTTCTAATCGCCCTATGTACTGGTTTCCTAGGGCTGATGTAACAAATTGTCACAAACTAAGTGTCTTAAAATAACAGAAGTGTATTCACTCATAGTTTCCTATGATTTCTTATGTATATATATGTATATGAAGACATTTATTATAAGATATCGACTCACATGATTATGGAGGCTGAGAAATCCCACTATCTGCTGTCTGTAAGCTGGAGACCCAGGAAAGCCAGTGGTATAGTCTGAAGGCCTGAGAACTGCAGAGATTTCAGTCTGGGTCTAAAGACCTGAGAACCATTAGTGCTGACAGCAGGAGATCCGTGTCCCTGCTCAAACAGTTTGGCAGACTGCATTTGCCTTTCCTTTGCCTTTTTGTTCTACTCAAGCCCTCAGTGGACCGGCTGATGCCCACCCACACTGGGAAGGGCCATCGGCTTTACTCAGTCCACCAAGTCAAATGCCCATCTCCTCCAGAAACACCTTCACAGACACACCCAGAAATAACGTTTAACCAGTTATCTGGGCATCTCAGGACCCAATCAAGTTGACATGTAACACTAACCATAGCACATAGTATCTCCATTGTAGACTTCCTCTTGAGCTGCAGACCCACATATTTAACTGTGTACTTGAACTCTTGGATACCTTTAAAACTCCTCAAATTCAACATATCCAAAACTGAACTCCCCATTTCCCTCCAAGCCCTTAACATCCCCTACCTCAGTAAGTGACACCAGCATCCGTCCAGTTCCACAGCCAGGAACGTAGGGCCTATCCTGACACCTCTGTCTCCCTCACGTCCTATATTTAGCCTATTCCAAGTCCTCCATAAATCTTGAATCTGTCTAGTACCATCTATCTTCACTATTATTACTCCAGTCCAGAGACTTAGATTAGTGCAAAAATAATAAAAGCTAATAATTATCGAAGGTTTATTATATACCAGGCAGACACTCTTAAAAACTTTACATAAATTAGCTCTTCTAATAACCCTATGCATTAGTTCCCTGGGGCTGACATAAAATTTACCACAAACTAAATGACTTAAAATAACAGAAATGTATTCTTTCATAGCTTTGAAGGATAGAGGTCTGAAATCAAGGTGTCAGCGGGGCTGAGGTCCCTCCAAAGGCTCTAGGAGAGGATCTTTCCTTGCCTCTTCCATTTTCTGACTTGTGGCACGCCTTGACTTGTGGCCATGCCACTGCAATGTCTGTCCATGTCTCACTGGTCTTTTCCTCTGTGTGTGTGTGTCGTCTTGTCTTCCGTTTCAAATCTCCTTCAGCCTTTTTCTTAGAAAGGTGCTTGTCTTTGGATATAAAGTCCACCCAGATAAACCAGGATGATCTGCTTATTTCAAGATTCTTAATTTAATTACATCTGCATCCACAGGTTCCAGGGATTAGGAAGTGGACCTTTTTGGGAGTCACCATTTAACCCACTAGACTCTACAAAGTAAGCATAGTTATTATTCCCACTGGGCAGAGGAGGCAATTGAGACTCAGAGAGTTTAAGGAACTTGCCCAAGGTCACACAGCTAATAGGTTGTGGGTGAGAGATTCACATTTACTCCCAGAAAAACAATTTCAATGTTTTTCTGAAAGGAGTAACAGTTCAAAAAATTCATCACTTGGATGTCAAATATTGCTTCTTCAATCCATTCATTACTAGACTATTCCATATCATTAGAATACAGGATACATCAGCATTTCCACCTCTATGAATCTAGTCTATGGATAAATTTGTCACATTTCACAAAGCTATTCACTGCTATATCCTTTGCATTAAAAAAATTAATGGAAACAACCTTAATGCCCACCAATAAGAGATGGTTAAATCTATTATGGCACAACTATACAATGGGATATCAGGCAGCCCTTTTAAAATGAGGCATGTCTATAGTTAATAATAATGTGATATATATGTGAAATTTACAAAGAGAGTAGATTTTAAGTGGTGTCAAACACATAAAAAGGGCAAATATGTGAGGTGATGGATAGGTCAATTAGCTTGACTGGATGAATCATTACCCAATGCATATGTATGTCAAAACATCATGTTGTACATCTTAAATATATACAATATTTATCTGTCAATCATACCTCAATCAACCTGGAAAAATTAAAAAAAAATGAGACATGTCTATATGTATTAGTATAGGAGAAGTTAACTTAAGGTGCGGAACAGTGTATATATTAATAAAATGCTACCATTTTCTAAATAACAAAAAGGATACATATATATATATGCACTTACATATTATGAATATATAGAATATTTTGGAAAGATAAGCCAGAAATGAATTATTGTATTTGTCTTTGAGAAAAGAACGATGAGACTGAGTACAGGGATGGAAGGGAGATTTATTTTCCATTGTAAACTCTATAGTTTTGTTTGAATTTATTTTGCCATGTATTTGCACTGAGAGAGAGAGGGAGAATCTCTGAGCTATTTTTCACCTCATTTTCCAACTTGACCTCCTACTGAATCTCATTTTTCACCTGAAAATTCATTGTTTCGCAAACACACTGAATATGTCCATGTGGAGTGTGTGCAATGTGTCTAATGTTCTATCATCCTGGATTCTCGTGTTTTCTACCTATAGGAATCCTGCCTCTCAAAAGCTTTTCTGTGCAACTTCCTGATCTTCAGTGTTGGAACCAACTACTCTTCCCTTGGCACACAGAAACCCCCTATTCATCATGTTTTGAATGATAGTTATGTTTACAAGTTGGTCACTCTCATTAAATTAGTTCCCAAAGGGTAGCATGCATCTTGAACTCTATGTTCCCCAAAGTACCTGGAACAAAGTTTGGCTGAATGCATATCATTAACTGAAAAATATTAAGCAGAAAGTCATCTAGGAAAACCTAAGTTTTCTGTGACGACCAGTTGGAAGGGTGCTAGAGAAAAATATCTAGCCCCAATACAGTAATCCTACTCAGTATTAATATCTAAAGGAGGAAATAAGAGCCTTGAAGCTAAAAATTAAGCCAATACTATATATCAAATAGGGTTATTAAAAGAGAAGTATGTGAAATGAAATAGGAAGCTACACTTCAAATATATTAGTGGTAAGAGAAGAAGAAAAGAAAAGTGACTTCGGTTACAATACAGAAAAGATAGCTCTTAATATTTTTTTTGTTTTTTATTGTTATTATTATTTTTTGGCCAAACAAAGCCTGGTCACAAAATAGGCAAACACTGATTTGATCACGAATTAAGCTACTTCTCTACCTTTGTTGTCTCCTCTGCCCCCGACTTCATATATACTAAAACCTTATAAAAGTCAATACAACTCACTCTATTGCTTAGTAACCACATTCTTTTCGATGCAAAATTTCCAAAATCAGATTACAAAATTACTGTAATATCTTTCTTACTATTTACATTTTGCTGTCATTTAAACCTATTTCCTCTTTTCTTTGGTAATATGGGTGTATAGAGGGTCATATTACTCCATATATTTAACTTTCATATATTCTAAAGTATTTCATGGTAATCAACTTTATACTACTACACTTTCTATAAACAATAAAGCCATTTGTTTTTAATGTGCTTCTAGCATATTGTTTTTAATGTGCTTCTAGCATATTGCTATTCTGCTGTAGTCTCTGCAAATAGGCACATTGATGTCATGCCCAACCCATTTCTGTTGGCTTTATAACATATAAAAAATAAAATAAATATAATAAAATTTATAAAGGGAAATGATTAAAAGTTTACTTCAACTTACTGTTAGTGCTGTGTCATATTCTCCAGCAGCCAAGTATGCTAAGCCCAAGTAGTAAGAAGCTTCTCCTTGCATGTTTTTGTCACTTCCTAAAGTGAAGATGTAGAAATATTACCATGGAATTAAAGAAATCAATTTATTACAACAAACAGAATTCTTTTCAAGATAGTGGAAAATTATTATTTCAAAAAAGTGTACAGGTTTATCAATGATCTCCAAAACCTAGTTGTGCACTGAAAAAAAAGGCTTAGGTAAATGTAATTTTCCTGGACCACAGATTTCAACACAAGGCACAACACCAATATAATTATGAGGGTTTCCCCCTATGTAATCAGCCCAATATTATAATTTTGGCATTCATATAAAATTTTTATACTAGTCCACCATGCAAAGACCTATAGTTGTCCGGCATAACGTAACAGTTATGTGAAACATATGTGAAACAACTGATAAAGGGTAACAACCTTAAATGGTGTACAAACACTCATACTCAACAACATGCACTGACATTCGGCTGAGTTTCTAACAGTGTGGATAATTAGAAAATTAAGAAATTATTATTTTTGAAAGAAACTGTAGATGGCACAAATGGAAAAACATCCCACGCCCATAGATAGGAAGAATCAATACGGTTAAAATGACCACATTGCCCAAAGCAATCTACAGATTCAATGCAATTCCTATCAAAATACCAATGCCATTTTTCACAGAAATAGAAAAAACAATCCTAAAATTCATATGGAGGCAAAAAAGAGCCCAAATAGCCATAACAATACTAAGCAAAAAGAACAAAGTTGGAGGCATCACATTACCTGACAACAAATTATACTACAAGGCTATAGTAACCACAAATCATGGTACTGGTATAAAAATAAACACATAGATCAGTGGAACAGAATAGAGTACCCAGAAATAAAGCCACATACCTACAACCAACTGATCTTTGACAAAGCAGACAAAAACATACACTGGGAAAAGCACACTCTATTCAATAAGTGGTGCTAGGAAAATTGGATAGTCACATGCAGAAGAATGAAACTGGACTCCTATCTCTCACCATTTCAGAAATTAATTCAAAATGGATTAAAGACTTAAATGTAAGACTGAAACTATAAAAACTCTAGAATAAAAGCTAGGAAAAACTTTTAGATTGGCCTAGGCAAAGAATTTATTTCCCAAAAGCAAATGGAATAAAAACAAAATTAAACAAATGGAACTTAATTAAACTACAAATCTCCTGCATAGCAAAAGAAATAATTAACAGTAAATAGACAACCTATGGAATGGGAGAAAATACTCACAAACTATGTATCTGACAAAGGACTAATATCCAAAATCTAGAAGAAACTCAAACAACTCAACAAGAAAAAAAAAAAAACATTAAAAAGTAGGCGAACAACATGAACAAAAATTTCTCAAAAGAAGACATATAAATGGCTAAAAAAACATGAAAAAATGTTCAACATCACTAATCATCAGAGAAATGCAAATTGAAACCACAATGAGATACCATCTTATCCCAGTCGGAATGGCCATTATTAAAAAGTCAAAAACAATAGATGATGGTGCAGATGCAGTGAGAAAAGAATGCTTATACACTGTTTGTGGGAATGTAAATTAGTACAACCTCTGAGGAAAATATAATGGAGAACTAAAAATAGATTTACCCTTTGATCCAGCAATCCCACTACTGAGTACCTTCCCACACGAAAAGAAATCACTATATCAAAAAGATACCTGCACTTGTATGTTTATTGCAGCACTATTCACAATAGCAAAGATACGGAATCAATCTTAAGTGTCCATCAACCAATGATTGGATAAAGAAAATGTGATATACATACACAGACACACATACACATACACACATCACACACACACACATCATGGGACACTACTCATTTAAAAATTGAAATAATATCCTCTGCAGCAACCTGGATGGAACTAGAGACCATTATCCTAAATGAAGTGACTTAGGAATGGAAAATCAAATACCGCCTCTTCTCACTTATAAGTGGGAGCTAAACAATGGATATGCATGACCATGCAGAATAGAATAGTAGACACTGGAAACTTCAAAAGGTGGGAAGGAGGGAGGGTAGTGAGGGATGAAAAGTTGCCTATAGGGCACAATATACAATGTCCAGGTGATGAGTACACTAAAAGCCCAGATTTCACCATTACAAAATATATTTATGTAACAAAACTATACTTTTATGCCCTAAACCTATAAAAATAAAATTAATAAAATCAAAATAACATAATCTCAAAAAAGAAGTTATTATTTTGCTTATGTTCAATTTAAAAGCTTTTGATTAAAGCTTGGGTGAGAATTACCAACAGAGCTTGGTTTCTTGTTAAAAAATCCCATGCATATTTTGAAATCCAGTTTTCTTTGTTAATCACTGGTGATGCTTTTTATCATCTTTTTGCAAGGAAGGTCTTTCTAATTCCTGTTACATTTTACAATTTTTCTTCCAGGAATTACCCAATTCTTTCCAAAAGCAAAATGCATAAAGATATAACAGGTGGCTCAACAAAACGTATATCACACTATTTGATAAATATATAATAAATATATACATTTAGTACATTAAATGTGACATATAAATTTAATATATTTACAATAACAATTAAAGGTTCTTATTTTTAAAAAAGATTACTATCATTTTTCTACTTTTGAAAGATGCTGGCTTCCAATGAATGTCACCTAACTCCTGGGTAATGCAAATGCTGACAGACCCCTCTTTGTTTTAGTCTTTGGGATGTAAGTATCCTTAGATTTCTGAAGCCTGCATTCCAACCATGAAGAATTTCAGCAGGATCAATTTTCCATGCTGCATTCACTCTCACCACTCACTAAATTACCCCCCTAAAGCAGTGGTTCTTTGAAGATTTCAAGAAAACAGGATGGCAAATGCCAGTGACCGTGTTTTTTTCTTCTCTAGCTCTTTCACTGATTGCAGAGAATTATACCCTCAAGATCTCACTTTAGCAGAGTTGATGATGCCAGTGATCCAGACTGGGAAATTTTAACTCTTCTAATTAGCTGGGCCCCAACTTTTTCTCTGCTATAGGTTTATGGGTGCTAGGGATAAGGGTGGGAACAGGGAAGGGAAAGATGGAACAGAAGGCTGTGACAGGAAGTTACTTCTTGGATAATTATAAGTTGACCATGTGTGATTTGTACGTGCTGTATAATTGTGCTAAAGCACTAGCAATTGCCTGGACTGATTCAGTACTATCATTTGCACCTAATTTTATGAGAGGGAAGCTCAAAAAGGAGGAGGATAGAAAGAGAAATCTACCCCTGCTGACGATAGAAAAGGATTTTTGAGATAGCCAAATATTAGTTTTAAAATAGTATTTAAACAGGAGAACTTTTCCTGATTACTAACAGAGACAAAGTTAAGGAAAAGTGAGAGTAGTAAAATAACAGAGAAAAAAATGTCAATAAGAATAGGCATCCTTCCTAACTCATTCTACGAAGCCAATATCACCTTGATACCAAAGCCAGGAAAGGAGACAACAAAAAAAGAAAACTACAGACCAATATCCCTCAGGAATATAGATGCAAAAATCCTCAACAAAATTTTAGCAAATAGAATTCAGCAGCACATCAAAAAAATAATTCACCATG
>NW_012152507.1:1312065-1337723 GCF_000956105.1 Propithecus coquereli
CCAAGGGCAACATACGTAACCTAAACATCTGTACCCCCATAATATGCTGAAATAAAAGAAAAAGAAAAAAAAAAAGAATAGGATTAACAACACCAATGACAAAGTTACATCTGAAACCTTGACACTATTAAAATTGAGTAACAATATACAAAAACTTATATTTTAGAAATTAAAGACAGAAGGAGACAGAAAATAAACAATAAATATAATAAGTTTGTATGATGATAAGTTTTCTGGGGGAGGAAATTTCTTTGTGAAAAATCTTACAACTTAGTAAACGTGAAACTAAAGTAAAATGCCTTTGGCTAATTGATTCATCCCTTTACATTGAAATTCCATGCAACTTTCCACGTGACTAAAGTTTGCTGCTAAAATTGATCTAAGAGCTAGCTATTTATGTCAGTGTCTACCCTTTTGGGGGAAGGTACTAGACCACCTTATTCAAAAGCAGTTCATTTAATGAGATACATCTTTTAATGGGGGTGCTTTTCTATGAGTATTTCAACTAATATTATTAAAAGAAGTAACAGTGAGAATAAGCTGTTTACTTTTACTCTTTAGTAAATTAAAATCTTACCCAGAAAAATCAGTCTGCTTACCCCAAATAAGCCATCTATTATTTAATAAACCAATCAATTAAATATATCCATGGGCTAATAAACTTTAGTTCAAGAGCATAACTTCTATCTTTTTCTCCTTCATGAAAAGGCTACTCTATTAATAAATTACTATATGGTAATAAAATATCCTTCCATTTTACAAGTTTAAAGCTCATAAAAGTAAGCTCCAAATTTTTTCTTTATATTTTACACATACACAAATGATATAGAATATTAAAGATCTGATCAGCTCTCACAGAAGCAATTTTATTGCTTTGAATGTGCACATGAATCACCTGGGGATCTTACCAGCAGGTTCTGATCCAGTGGGTCTGGGTTAGGGCCTGAGACCCCACTTTTATAATAAGCTTCCTGTTGATGCTGATGTAGCTGGTCCAAAGGCCACATTTTGAGGGTCTAAAATATATTACAGTCTTATTTTCCTGTTACTCATAACTAAATATTTATCATACTTTCTCTATTACCTGACAATAGGGAATTTACAAACAATGAAAGGCCTCTCAGATTGCAAGAAATATACACCCTTCCACATACATAACACAGTCTTAACTTTTGCAGATGGCTTTACCTTCTCGCAGTGGGTTCCTCGTTTTACAACACTCCCCCCAGTGGATTGTAATTTGGGAGATAAAGCTTTCAAGAAACTAATGGATTTCTTGTTGTCAGCACTAAGGCATCTCTGTTTTACAGTGAAATTTGAAAGTATATTGATGGCATTTGTCTTTGCATTTCATAGGAAATAATCACCCTAACACGACGATTTTTACTTCACTCTTGGGAGAACCAGTGTCTACCCATTAAAGAAAGCAATGTGATAGTGTACTTTTCCACCCACCTTCTTTGGCTATTTCACAAGCTTTTATTAGAATTTTGATGGCCTGTTTGTATTCTTTATTTTCCAGCATTTTGTCTGAGAGTAATCTGTAAGTCCTCAGGAGACTCTCGCAGGCCAACAAGTTGAGGAAGCGGCCTGTCTCATCCTTCCATATCCGCCCCTGTGTCAATTGATGGAATGCTTCATAATGCTCGGCAGCTTCCAGAAGCTGACCTGCAGAATAAAAGCCATTCATAAATATAAACCAGAGGCCAGAACATATTTTCAAAATTTTTGCTCACATCTTAGCTTTACTATTAAAGGGGAAAATGCCATGGAATATAGCGAAGGATTTCTAAGGTTGAAGAGGAATTAAACTAGGAAAGGAGCTACCTCTACTTGGACTTCAGTTTCAGCATTAATTTTGGATAGACACTTGCAAGAGGGATGTATGAATACTTCAGTTAGTAGAAATTGACTGGGATTGTATTTGTCTAGAGAGAGTGGGAAAGTCCAGTAATTATTAATAGCAATCACATTGGTTAACACTTATGTAAGGCTCTGTATGCAAGGCAGTGTGCTCTGTGCTTTCTAGGCATTTCTCACCTAATCCTCAAAACAATCCTATGAACGGGGACTGTTAAGATTCCATTTCACAGAACAGAGAGCTGAAGCTCAGTGAGATTAAGAATTTTGCTCAAGATTGCATGGCTAGTGGGTGGGAGATCCAGGAAATCTGACTCCAGAGCCGATGCTCTCAACCATTATCCTACACTGCTTTCCCAACAGATGGGAATTTCTCCACTCTTAAGAGTTCAGATATCTTGAGAAAGGATGCATTTGCTAAAAATTTCAAATTCAAATATTACGGATCTTTAAACTGCTTCTCAACATTTTGACTGAACTTTCTGAGGAGGCATCTGTACACACTG
Organism: Propithecus coquereli; assembly: GCF_000956105.1. Taxonomy (NCBI): domain Eukaryota; kingdom Metazoa; phylum Chordata; class Mammalia; order Primates; family Indriidae; genus Propithecus; species Propithecus coquereli. The sequence goes on from NW_012152507.1 coordinate 1,314,432, forward strand.
TATAGTTCTGAATATTAGAATGTAACAGCCTTTCTGGATTTTAACCTATAATAAAGTCCAAAATATAGCTTCTCAAAGCTAAAATTCTATAAATTAGCCTTAAGTCATTTCATTCCTTAAAATATGAACAAACATTTCTGAATGAGTAGTTTGCAGCTCCGTAACAGGGAGAGTATTTTACTTGTTCATTCCTTCATGGAAATGCTTCCAATATCCTGTAGTGTAAATATTCTTTCATGGTACTGGAGTCACACAATTGGAATTAATGGGAAAAACACTAATATCTAGGCCATCCAACCATGCTGGTGAAGAGTGAGTGCGGACTCCAAGGAGATAGCCTGTTCCTGTCCCAGCTTTCCCACTCTTTGTTTAGCCTCAGGCTAATTAACGCCCTCTCTGTGCCTTAGTTTATTCTTCTACAAAATAGGATTATGATTTTGCTATTCAAGGTATTAATGTGCAAAATAAATTAATGCCATGTTCAATGTGTTACAGAGGAAGTGCTCAAAAAACATAGTTACTCTTATCAGTTGGTATAATAATAATATTTTTAAAAATTCCAACAGGCAATTCAAACATAACACTAATTTATTATAGTCTTCAAGTATAATTTTCTCTTCCTATAAAAAACAAGTATTAATTGCATTCTTATAACAATATGATCATGACTGGTTAAATTAACCTATGCAGGTCACATTAGGCTTAATATATTTCCTCTAATAGGTTTCGTTGAATAGTGCCAGTTAGAGCTCCTGCCATGACTATTGCATACAATTTCTTCCTATTTGTTATTAAAATTAGTAATGAAGGATTACTACTTGGGCACACACAAATAAAGATAGTATTCTCAAAGAAAGACAATCAACTGTGATAGAAAATGATCTGTAGAAAAATTCAGTAAAGACATGGCCAGTCTAAGTCCTTGCCATACCACACTGGAGAACATGTCAGCAAAGATAGATACAGAGAGGGCAATGTGTACTACAGAGTTGTTTAGAATCTTATATTATGAAACTCGCACATGATAGGAAACTACAAATTACAGAAGAATATTTCATTGCATGGACAGGTGTTTATGACAAGTGAAAATACTGGAAAACCTCAGACACCATTTAAAAAGTATTATCAGTGTTATCTCTGGGAGACAGGATGAAGGGTGATAGATGGTTTCTTTTCTGATTTTCTTTTTCTTTTTCTCAATTTTTTTTCTTTTTGCTCATTGGCATTTTCTAAAGTTTCTATCATCAAAATATGTTTATTTTGTAATAAGAAGTATACAATGGAAGTTATTTTAAAAGTAATGTCCAATCCTTTTTTCACTTTGATATAAATACTCAAGATTGAAGTTCACTGTTCTAATCTATCTTCACTTATAACTACAATTCTTTCTTACTTCCCACAAAAGAAGGCATAGTTTTTCACCTCTCCCCTGTAGCACCTCTCACCAGAAACACCTTGCTCTAAATACCCATGACCCTCATTTTTTTAAACTAGAATGGAGCATTGACATATATGTGTGTTATGTTTCCTCTGTTAACTATATTTCTCTGCCTGTGAAGTATAGCTCGTATCCCTGGAAAGATGTATACAAGAGTTCTTTTTTTTTTTTTCCATCCAGTATCCATCTATTCATAAAGTACAGATAGATATTTCTTTTTGGCCATGTGAATAGGGAACAGTGGATATGGGAATCTGAGTAAACCAAATGGTTCCAGAAAAGATAGGAACTATAAGAGAGATGAAGCTTTGGAAAACCCAATAAATTAGAATTAGATGCAAATGAGGCATAATGATGCAAATCTGCAGTCCCCAACCCCCACACTGGGCCTGGTATTGGTCTGTGGCCTGTTAGGAACCTGCTGCCCATCACCGCCTGCGCTCCCCCACCCTCCTATGACTGTGGAAAAATTGTCTTCCATGAAACTTAGGAACTGGGCCACACAGCAGGAGGTGAGCAGCAGGGGAGTGCGAAGCTTTGTCTGTATTTACAGCCCCTATAGCGGCACCCCATCGCTGGCATCACCATCTGAGCTTTCCCTGACCCTACGTCCATGGAAAAATTGTCTTCCATGAAACTGTTTCCTGGTGTCAAAATGGCTAGGAATCACTGCTCTAAAGGATAATTGTTTTGCTCAGAAAAGATACTTTTCTCATGGAGGGTCAACCTGGTATTTCTGAAGCAGCACCTTTTCATGCTGAAAAGAACAACAGGGACAATTCACAGGCACCATTAAGTTCACGGAATGCTGGGATCTTTCTGCTGGGGGGTATAAAAGCATCCATGCATAGATCTGACAAGGCTAATGGATACCTGTTTTATAATTTGTGAAGAAGTTATTCAAGATTCAGTTACTTCTATTCCTATTACTTCTTCTTCTTCTTTTTTAAGACAAGAGTCTTGCTCTGTTGCCCTGGGTAGAGTGCAGTGGACATCATCATAGCTCACTGCAACCTCAAACTCCTGGGCTCAAGAAATCCTCCTGCCTCAGCCTCCCGAGTAGCTGGGAGTACAGGTATTCACTACCACACCCGGCTAATTTTTTCTATTTTTGGTAGAGATGGGGTCTTGCTCTTGCTCAGGCTCATCTTGAACTCCTGACTTCAAGTGATCCTCCTGCCTCAGCCTCCCAGAGTGCTAGGATTACAGGTGTGAGCCACCACCCCTGGCCTATTCCTGTTACTTCTCAGTTCTATTTGTCTAGCAGAAAGGGAGATGAAGGGAGGTGAGTGGAGGGTTGAAGTAGGGGAAGGAGAGGTGGAAGAAATAGACAGGGAATTGAAGGTGGGGATGACTAGAGAAGAGGAGGGGTTGTGCCCTTGTATTCCACAGAAGCCAGACTCCCTTCCTTCTGTGTTACTGAGTCCTGGGTTGCTGTTAGGTATCCTGGACAGGCTGTCTAATCAGGAATGAAGTAAGGGTGGTTCTTGGGACACTGGTTTTAGTTGGTTACTATGGAAGGCAACCTTGAGAAGATTAAAAATAAATAGTCTTTTCAGCTGAATTTGATTTTTGCTGGAGCTGTGGGGGCTAGTATCAGTGTACTGCTTAGCTCATGATTAATGGCCGAGGCTCAGCTCTCAGAAGGGTCCACTTGAGGTCTCCCATGAGGAAGGAGTCTGAGATGCTTGGGTAAAAGAGAACAGGGAACCACCATTTCCTGAAAGCCTGCTAGGTGGTAGTCAAAAGGTAAGGTTTTCTCCCCCTATACATTATTTAATCTTCCAAGAACTGGTGAAGTAGATATGATTATTATTTTTTCACTAAAGAGGAAACTGAGGCTGATAGAGATTAAATGGTGCATATATGTAAGCCATACTTATGATAAGTGATGATTAGGATTTAAACCCAAGATCACCAAAGGCCCATACAACTGGTTCTACCACATCAGATACTAATCAACAAACCAAAAGTCACAAAACTTAGTTCAGTTCTCTGGATATAAATCTCTTATGTTAAAAACAATGTTCAGGTTACATTATTTCTAGTCTCTTCCAGTTCTGTAATTCTGTGACTTTGCCCAGGACTTCACAGGTAACCTCTAACGAAAGCACAGATATTAGCCCTTGATGTACTTCTGATTGGTCTTACAGAAGGAGTTGATGTATAACAAGCTACATCCATCTAAATTTCCTGCTTTCTCCTGATCCATGTGATGACATTGTGGGGACCCCTGGAACTCCTTGGGTGCCCCAGACTTTGTCACCTGTGGCCTCATCCTGCTGTTCACGGTTTCACCTCCCCTTCCTTTACCACTTTGCCACAGATGAGGTCATGGGGTCCTGATTAGTACTATTTAAATGAAGGTACCTACGCAGAAGGAGAGTTTCCCAGTCCTTCTCATATGTAGGGATGCATTTCTAAAAGTATTTGGTGGCAGTAAATAAGCCAGCAGGAAAATAAGCCATTGAGGATTTGATCCAAATAACCATTAGCACACAAACGACTTGGCTATTTCTAAAGGATGGTCAGAATTTGAAAGCACATATTATGATATAGGATAATATTTTATTTTAAAATATTAAAAGATATGACTATGCTTTGAAGAGAGCATAGTAATTTAAATATACAAGTATTTCCCTTTAAGCATGATTAACAATGACATGATTTTCATCCAATTTCTATTTCCAACTATGAATAGGATCTTAAAAATTATCTTACTTTCTGAGTAAAGGCTTTAATATTAATTAAGACTAGACATTTATTAAAATATACTGTGTAATGCTTTTATCTAAAAATTTTAAATTCAACATACCTGAGAGAAATATTATAAAAGGCCACCAATAGAGTGATTATTTTGATAATGCTAAATGTAAATATCAGCGTAGATAATGAATCAGATTTTCTAATTTGTCTCCTAGATCTTTTTATAACTTCTCCAAGGTGTTCATATATAATCTACATAACCTTCAACATATCACAAACAGGTGTTATTTCCAGATTCCGTTATCAATCCTTTAGAAGGACAAGGGCAAGTGTTTAGTCCAAGTGTCCAAGGACTGTCTTCCTCTGCAATTATCAAGTGTTAACATGACTTCCCACTGAGGAAGAGGGAAGAGAAGAGGAATGATTACACCAAGGTATCACAAAAATAAAAGTTAACAAAAACAGAACAGAAAAGGGAAGGCCTAGGGAATATTCATGGATGTTAAAGTCGTCCTGAGGGAAAGTGAGTTTTATCACGTTGCACCAGCAAATCTTTGCCATCACAATGAGTAACTAAGATCACAGTAGTAACGACAATAAGAAAAACACACTAACTACTGCTGAATTAAATGCCTGGCATGCATGGTTCTATAGTAAGCAAAAATCAAGATAGTCCACTAATATTTCATCAGAAAACATGTCTTAGAATAGTGTGAACAACTGTGTAAAATAAGAGTATCCAGGTATGGGTAGAAGTAGTTTTACTCTCAGTTTTGTTTTGTTTTATTTTTTCAACTATTATATTACATCTATATAAACAATAAGGAGTTTGTCATGCATTTATGGTTTTTCACCTAAAAGAAAGACCACTCTTAAAATAAAACTACTACAAGGGAGTTTTACTTTATCTAAAGCCCACACAAACAAGAAATACATCCTCTTATTTAAAAATATAAACAAAACCCAAACAGAACCCAAACAATGTTGCAAACAGCAAAAGGCTTGGTAGGATGTTAGGACAAACACTATGTAGAGAAAATAAGATTTTATACAGTTGGGTATTATCCAAATTGTTGCTTACCCCTCTTCCCTGTACAACATCTATGAAAGTTTATAGATATTTGTTGTATCACAGCAGATGTCTAGAACAAATATTAAGCAAAGCAGAATGTATATGATCTCTCCCATTTTAGTTTTTTTTTAAAGTAGGAAGATTGACTAGATATTAACACAAATGGGTTTAAATGTGAAGCTGCCATAAAAGCAGGAACATAAATGTAATTCTCCCAGCCGCTATTTTGATGCACATTTTTGATTCCATGAATATTTTATGAAATGGCCCAAACTAAAGCCATATAACATTCCTGCATTACTGATGCTTGCGCCCGTAAGCTACGAACATTAGAGGCATGATTGAGTGCATTAAAATGAACTCATTCAGCAGTGCATTGATTACTTGAAGGGGGAGGGAAACAAAAAAAGAAAAAAAGAAAAAAGAAGTTGCTCCACTTAAGAAAACAGCACACAAATCCGAAGTTTGTGATATAATAAGAGCAAAAGCAAGTCTGAATAAAATAATATTTTATAAATAAAGTGTGACTCTGTCCAGACCTGACATGAATTGGGCAAGGTGTTAATTATGTCCAAAGATGGCTGCTGGTATTGTTCAGGTAATTTAAAATGTCACAATCTCTAAGACAGCCTGTTTTAGCTCCATGCATCAGCAATTCTGAAAGTAGCTAATTATTTCCTTTTCTATCAACTTGTACATTTGCCAGTAAAAACAATGCTGCAGAAACAATTGCATGAAAATAATTTGACAGGTCCACAAGGCCCATTTTTTCAGCAGCAGTGGTATAAGTCTTAAGCATATTTAGTTCTAAATTGTGCACATTTGTTGAGGACTTTAGGGAAATATTCCACTTTAGTTTAAAACAACAACCTAAAGGAACAATAAAGCTTTATGTATATTATATTACATTTTAATCTGGAGCTACTGGACATCTTTGGCATAAATTACTATTCTGTACAATGTAGAGATAAAATCTGCTAGAAGCAATATTGAACAGTAGCAAAAAGAGAAAAACGTTACTGCTCTTTTGTAAAAACAAAAGACATTGCTTTCCATTTCAGCGAAACAATTTATATTATCTTTAGGTTTTTACATTCAATTATGATAATTATAACGGCACTATTCACGCTGAAATAGTTAAGGGCCTACCACACTTCCAACGGAAACTATCACTTTCAAGGGTTTATCTCCTGTCAGAAGAGATTTGTTGTGCACTATAACCCACCGCACACCACTGCAAAATGGAGCGCTGGAAAACAAAGATTTTGTTCTGTAACTCGACAGCATCCCTAATAAACTGAGAAGAAAATGTGCCCATAACTTCCGGTAGCTACTTTGGGATATTTAGAAGAAATTTCAGATGCTGTTTTTAAAATGGAATTTTCTCTTTATCATTTTGAGCACAGATTCCAAGTGGACATTATAGGAATTCAACCGCACACCAGTTAAAGAGTATTGGTCACTAAACCAGACAATGAAAAGAATTCCATGAAGACAGGAAGACAAGTTTGGGAGACATTCTCCAAGGGCTTCATTGCTGCTATTGGCAATTTTTAAAAATCCAGAAAAATTTGCCTAGACCTAAAATATTCTGGAGGAATTGTTATTAATTGTTTCTGTTTTTAATTTTAGATAGCTCAGTTGTGGCCAGTGCACCAGTTTGACTGCTTTTGGTCACTAAACCTCAGATATTTGTTTCAATCTTAGTTTCTTAATTTCTAAAGATTGAACATTAGGTAGCTTCACTCTCAAAGGTGCATAATTGGAGGTATCAAAATTACTCAAAAAATTAAATTTTTTAAAAATGTAAAACATTTATATAATGTGTAAACAATAGGAAATTAATACCAGCCCTTATAAATCTTGTAGAGTTTGTAGAGTCTACTATTTTCCTCACATAATATATTGCTTTACTTTAATGTTTTCACCTTACATTAGAATACTAAGTTAAACAGTGTTGACAGGCATAAAAGTCTGAGGATAAACAAAGTCAATATTGACATTAGATCAACTAATGAGTTATATATTCGCTCAGGATTTAATCAGTAATGTAATTCTTACTTGAATTATACATTGCTCATGATCTTAAATAAACCATAATCAATCTGATTTGTATATGTTTATATAAGCAAAGAGAAAAGTGTGGAAGCATATGTACCAAAGTATTGAGTATGAAAGATGGTGGAGGAGAGTGAGGAGAGTATTTGATGAACAACAAACACATGTTATTTTGGATGTTACAAAAAAAAACTAACGAACTGAAAATAATCTATTTAGGTGAGCATGGAGGGAGAGAAATAACATTGGTTGAACACTTAATATTTGCCAGGTACTATGGTAGCTGCTGTGTGTGTGTGTGTGTGCGTGTGTGTGTGTGTGTATGTGTGACCTTATTTCATCCTCAGGTGTTAGTATCTGTATTTTTGAGATGAGGAAACTGAGCCTGGGAGATTGTCTTGCCTAAGTTCACACACTAAGTAGGTGGCAGAGCTAATGGCCAAAGCCCATGGTGGCTTTACTTCCCCAAGGTTACTCCTCTTTTTAGAAAAGGTGTCAAGTGTTTGACTTCAAGGCAGAGACCAAGGTTTGACCTTCAACACCATGATTTAATTGAACTATTCACACACTGCTTCTTAGCTCCCTTTCTTTAAGGGTTCTGAAGCAAGAATAACAATGCCAAGCTCGAAGTGTGGTTGCAACGGGTGAGTGCCTGGTGCTTCATAGACATCCAGTAACTTTTCATGCAGTGTTATCTATTTTTTTCTTCCAAGTTTGCCATTTGGAGTGAATCTGAATGGCCTGTTATATGGAGTGCCTTTAAACCTAAATGTTACAAAAAAGTGTCACTTATTCAGATTAAATGCCAGTTGAGGCACTACTTGGAAAGAACATACTTCATCTAACTCCAACACAATACTCCTTTCACTTCTGGTCAGTTGCACCTCTGAAGAGGTATTTCTGGGGCAGTGCCTTGTCTCAGACATTCAGAGGAAATACTGCCTCCAGAACAGTTTATTCAGTGTAGCAAGAACTGGAGGCTTAGTGCAGCTATTCAAGATCTGCTTGCAAAGCTTTGAAAAAGAAAAACCTGCTGCAGAGCAGGTACCTTTGAATGAGGCTTCCTCTCAGTGCTACTCGTTAAGCAGTAAATAATTAAAACGCCCTGAAAAAGACAGGTAAAATACAAGCCGCAATGTCAGTAACACAGACATGAAAGAGAAGGGGAAGAAAATGAATTTAAAAAAAAAAAGAAGCAATGAAATAATTCATTTGAAGCTCTAATAAAGTTTCATTTGCAGTCTTGTTTAAAGATATATCAGACTTTGGGGATGTAACCTAATTACATTTTTATTCTAAGTTCCATTCAAAGATCTTGGACTTTGATTCTTTAACACAGATCAAACATGGTATAATTTTCTTGTGGCTATCAATACTTAAAAAGGATCTCTTCATTAAATACTATAAGGTCTTATGAACATGTACACATAGTAGATGGAGAATAAACTGACATGCCCCCAAAAGCGACAATTAATTTATATAGAAATAGCAATGCTAATCCATTTCTTTAAAAAAGTTTTTAACTATTAAATTCACTGTTATTCAAGTATAAGGTGACTCAGTTTCTAATATTGGTCTAGTCAGATGCACCTTAGAAAGTGTATACTAGGGCCCACTTTCTAAATCCATTTCTAGAATTTCCTCCTAAAAATGAAGTGTGGTAAGTAGTTGCAGGAAAGAGTTAGCCCTGCAATCACACAGAGATGAAAGAGGAGGTGCTTTCAACAGGCCTGTAGTTTGAGTCTTAGTGACAGGTCTATTGGAGTCATCGATGTTTATTCTTAGACACTTGTTTGATTGACTTTATTCCATGTTGTTACTAAGAAACCTGAATGGAATAACATGTTTTGCTCTTCCTGAGAATCTTTTAGGTAAAGGATTCCTCAAAAGGGACTTTTAAGATGTAAATCTCGAAGCAGTTTACAAATAGAGTGACACGAACAAGTAGGATTTATTTTTTAACTATGAAGAGGAAAGAATGCTCCCAATGAACTTGCTTAGTTGACTTAAACGCTAGGAAAGTTCACTAGGATTTAAACGCCCTAACAGGGAACCTGCAGAGAGCTTGGTTAAGACTCAGCAGCGGCCATGGGGATCTTTTGCTGGAGTTATCTGCTGTTTGTATTTGCTCCTCCAAATATCCACAGTGTCCAGGAGTGAATTTATTTTTCAAGGCTAAACATTTAATAAGATATCCTTTGTCCACTTAAGTGTCATTTTTTTCTTGCAACAGACTGTATGTAAAGGAGGCTTTATTGTTAAAAACTTTCAAATATAATAGTGATTTAAATTGAAATAATAGTCATTTAAAACCAAAAATAACCATACTGTGCTTGTCAAATCTATTAATAACAAGTAACAAAGATGTTATTGTGTTACTCCTGTTTGTGCATGAGTAAAATACTAGGTTTACAAAGACAAAAGATCATTTTAATATTAACTCTACTTAGGTTGACCAGCTCATCCCAGTTTACTCAGACTTTCCTAGTTCTAGAGCCAAAAGTTGTGAGTCTTGGGAACTTCCTCAGTCCCAGGCAAACCAGGATGATATCATCCATCAACTGACCCAAATTACAAAAGAACTTTGGAAGTGTAATTCAGTAAAGCAAAAAAAAAAAAAGAGATTTAGTGAAAGTATAATACAATATACATTACTTATTAAGGGCAAAAATATGTCAGCATTAATGAAACACTACAGGAAAAAATCTTAAATATTGCTAACAATGATGGCATCAATCACTCAAAAGGTACTTATTTTGGTCCAGTTTCCTTCTACTCCTTTTCTATATTCATGCATAATATTTACACAGTTATAAAGAGTTGAAGATATAATTTTCTACTTATCTAGATTATTTTATTAGAACTGTTTTCCATACTTTTTAAAACTCATTTTTAAAGGCTGCACAATATTTTTTGGGGGGAATTTATGCTTTAATCATATATCTGTCTAATGCTTGGATATTTAGATGATTTCTCCATTTTAAGTAATATTTTGATTAACACTATTTTTTAAAAAATCCTAGATTTCTGGATGTAGAATTAGTAGATAAAATGGTATCACAAATTTTATGGTTGCTACATAAGCTATATTACTTTCCAAGACCATTTAAGTGATTCACATTATCATGAGCAATGCACATAGTGTTATTTCAAGAAATCATGATTACTTTTTTTTTTTTGCTATTTTAAGAAGTATTAAATGTTCTTTAACAATTCTTCAGTTTGATTTGTAAGAAGTTGGTTATTTTCCTATGCATTCATTATTTGTCATATTTCCTATTTGGTGTATTGTCTGTATCCTTTTTCTATTAAATTAGAGTTGCCAACATCTCTCTTGCCATTGATGTATATTTTACATAGGATACGGTTATTAATTCTTTGTTACATATATTGCTTATAATTTTTCTTTTTTCCTGCCACCTGCCCTATATCTAAATACTGATGCTGTCTCCTTTGCTATAATAGCTGAAAGTCATCCTTCCTTTCCATTTATTCAGCCAATATTCCAGTCTATTCTCCTCATCAGTCTTGATGCTCCATAATTTTCCCTCTGCTTCTTGTTTCCCTGGTTGTAAGTTGTCCCACCCACAATTAATGAACAGCTTAATTTGCACATGGATTTCAACAAACGACAAAACGCCTGTTATAAAGCCACCCCAACCTGCTTGTTGCCACTGACTCAATTTGCTACTCTCTTTCTCTTCAACTTGCTTCTCCACATCAGGAAGGCCTCCATACTGTATTAATCTTCATGGATGTAGTAGGCTGCTTTATACCAGTAGCACGCCGTTTTGGTTCCTATATAGCCTTGCAGTATAATTTGAAGTCAGGTAATGTTATGCCTCAAGATTTGTTCTTTTTCCTTAAGATTGCATTGACTATTTAGGCCCTTTTGTGGTTTCATATGAAGTTTAGGATTATTTTTTCTAGATCTGTGAAAAATAATGTTGGTATTTTGAAGGGAATTGCATTGAATCTGTAAATCACTTTGGGCAGTGTGGACATTTTAACAATTTTGATTCTTCCAATCCATGAGCATGAGATATTTTTCCATTTGTGTCATCTATGATTTCTTTCATCAGTGTTTTGTAACCATCCTTGTAGAGCTCTTTTACCTCCTTGGTTAAGTATATTTCTACATATTTAATTTTCTTTGTAACTATTGTAAATGGTATTGAGTTCTTGATTTGACTTTCAGCTTGACTATTATTTGTAAATAGAAATGCTATTGATTTGTGTACATCAATTTTGTAACCTGAGATTTTGCTGAATTTATCAATTCTAGGAGTCTTCTGGTGGAGTCCCTAGGGTTTTCTAGATATAAGATCAAAACATCAGCAACAGGGATAGTTTGACCTCCTCTCAGCCAATTTGGATATCCTTTATTCTTTCTTTTGCCCGATTCCTCTGGCTAGGACTTCCAGTAATATGAGGAATAGAAGTGGTGACAGTGGGCATCCTTGTTTTGTTCCATTTCTTAGGAGGAATGCTTTCACACCTCTCATTCAGTGTGATGATGTTGGCTGTGGGTTGGCCATATATTGCTTTTATTATTTGGAGATAAATTCCTTCTATGCCCAATTTGTTGAGAATTTTTATCATGAAGAGGTGCTGATTTGACTGAATGCTTTTTCTGTATCTATTGAGATGATCATATGTTCTTTGTTTTCACTTCAATTTATGTGGTGATTCACACTTATTGATTTGCATATTTGAACCTTGCATCCCTGGGATGAAACCCACTTAATCATGAGGAATTATCTCTTTTTTTTTTTTATAGGACATGGGCTTTAATTCTCATTAAGCATCACAAGAATATTACAGAATTATCTTTCTGATGTGCTGTTGAATTTGGTTTACTAGGACTTTGTTGAGAATTTTTGCATGTATGTTCATAAGGCATATTGGTCTGTAGTTTTCTTTTTTTGTTGTGTCTTTCCTGGCTTTGGTATCAAGGTGATACTGGCTTCATAGAATGATTTATGGAGGATTTCCTCTTTGTCAATGTTATGGAACAGTTTCAGTAGAATAGGTTCCCATTCTTCTTTGTAGGTCTGGTAGAGTTTGGCTGTGAATCCATCTGGTCTGGGGCATTTTTTTGTTGTTATTGGGAGACTTATTACTGTTTCTATCTTGCTACCCATTATTGGTCTGTTCATGATTTATATTTCTTCCTTATTCAGGCTTGGGAGCTTGTGTGTTTCCAAAAATTTATCCATTTCCTCCAGGTTTTCTAGTTTTTATGCGTAGAGGTTTTCACAGTACTCACAGATGATATTTTGTATTTCTGTGGTATGAGTTGTAATGTCTCCTTTTTCATTTCTGGGTGAGCTTATGCATCCATTCTCTTCTATTTCTGGTTAATCTGGCTAGTGATCTATCAATTTTGTTTAACTTTTCAAAGAACCAACTTTTTGTTTCGTTGATCCTTTGCATTTTGTGGTGGTTGTTTCCATTTCATTTAGTTTTGCTCTGAGCTTTGTTATTTCTTTCCTTCTGCTAGCTTTGGGTTTGGTTTGTTCTTTTTCTAGCTCCTTGAGGATTGACATGAGGTTGTTAATTTGTGATCTTTGTGTATTTCTGATGTAAGCATTTAAGGCTATGAATTTCCCCCTTAGCAGTGCTTTTACTGTATTCCATAGATTTTGGAAGCTTGTGTACTCTTTGTCATTAAGTTTAAAAAATCTTTTGATTTTCATCTTTATTTCATCATTGACCTAAGGATCGTTCAGCAGCCAGTTGTTTAATTTCTATAACTTTGTGTAGATTTGAGATGTCCTCTTGGGACTGATTTCTAGTTTTATTCCACTCTGGTCTAAGAAGATATATTATATGTTTCCAATTTTTCTGAATTTTCTGAGGCTTGTTTTGTGGCCTAACCTACTTTCTATCTTGAAATATGTTCCATGTGCTGATAAGAAGAATGTATATTCTGTAGTTTTGGGGTAGAATGGTCTGTAAATATCTGTTAGGTCCATTTGTTCCAGAGTTCCAATTAAGTCTAGTATTTTTTTGGTGATTTTCTGCCTCAATGATCTGTCCTTATGTCAGTGGAGTGTTGAAATCCCCAGCTATTATGATGCTATTGCTTATTACTTTGCTAAGATCTAGCAGAATTTGTTTTATGAATATGGGAAATCCTGTGTTAGATGCATATATATTTAGGATTATTATATCTTCTTGCTGAATTTCTACCTTTATCCTTATATAATGGCTATCTTTGTCTTTTCTCACCACTGTTTATTTAAAGTCTATTTTATCTGCTATGAGAATAGCTACTCCTGCTCACTCTTGGTTTCTATTTGTGTAGAATATTTTTTCATCCTTTACCTTGAGTCTATAAGAGTCCTTTTGTATTAGATGGATTTCTTGGAATCAGGATATACTTGGGATGTGTTTTTTCATCCATCCAGCCAGTCTGTATGTTTTGAGTGGAGCATTAAGACCATTTATGTTCAATGTTAGTATTGACTTGTGAGATACTGTTCTGTTCATCATGTTGAATGATATTTTGTTGTTTTGTTTTCCCCCCTTGTGCTACTGTTTTATAAGAGCTGTGGGCTTTGGCTTTCAGATGTTTTTACACTGGATGGTATTGATTAATCTGTTCCATGTATGGATTACTTTTGAACATTTCCTGTAGGGCAGGTCTGATAGTGACAAATTCCCTTAATGTTTGCTTGTCTGGGAAATACTTTATTTCACCTTCATTTATGAAAGTTAGTTTTGCAGGATATAAAATTCTTGGCTGATAATTATTCTCTTTAAGAAGACTAAAAATGGGACCACTATCCATTCTGGCCTGTAAGGTCTCTGCTGAGAAATCTGTAGATGTCTGATGTGTTTTCCTTTGTAAGTTAGTTGTTCCATTCATCTTGCAGCTTGTAGGATTTTCTCCTTCACTTTGACTTTGGTCAGACTGATGACTATGTGTCTTGGTGATGTCCTGTTTGAAATAAATCTTCCAGGTGTTCAATGACCATCTTGAATTTGGATATCTAAATCTCTGGTGATACCAGGGAAGTTTTCCTCAATTATTCCCTTAAATAGGTTTTCTATGCTTTTTGCTTGTCTTCCTTTTCCTTCAAAGATACCTATGAAACTAATGTTACCTCATTTTACATGGTCCCATATTTCCCTGAGTGATTGTTCATTCTTCTTCAGTCTTTTTTCCACATTTTTGACTGAATAGGCTAATTCAAAAGCCTTGTCTTCAAGTTCTATGATTTTTTCTTCTGTGTGGTCTAGTCTGTTGTTAAAGCTTTCTGTTGTATTTTGAAATTTCCTAAATGACTCTTTAAGTTCTATCTTTTCATTGTTATCTATCTCTTTAGAGAATTTTTCATTCATGTCCTGAATTATTTTTTTGATTTCTTTGTGTTTGTTTTCAACCTTCTCATCAATCCCATTCATCTTATTTGCCATCCATATTCTGAATTCCATATCTGACATTTCAACAATTTCCTTCAGGTTGAAGTTCATTGCTGCAGACCTATTGTGATCCTTTGGGAATGTCAAAACAGCTTGTTTTTTTAATGTTTCCAGAGTTCTAATGCTGGTTCCTTTTCATCTGAAACTTCTTCTTTCAGCTCAAGGCAGATAAGTTTGTGGTGCCCCTGTTTTTCTTTGCTGAGAATTCTCCTACTTAATGAAAAGAAGGAGAGGTCCCTGGATGACGCATTTGTGTCCTACTCTGAAGAACTAACCTGGCAGGAAAGGGGTGGATTCACTGAGAGCCTGTAATACAGCTGTTCCCCTGCATTATCCTGTTCCCTTGTGGTTGTCACAGTCCAAACCAGTGCTGAGGGATATTCACGCAGAGTGGTGTGTTGGTTCCCAGGCTGCTGGCTGAGTCCCTTTCCATGGAGGTGGGCGGCATGGGAGTTTTCTCTGTCAGTGTCTCCCCACGGCAGTGGCAGTGGTGGCTGCTGAGGCCATTTAGATGGTGGCCATGGGTGTCAGAGCTGTGAGCATTTGCTCTGCCCAGGTCCAGGGGCTGTGATGGCACATGGTGAGGGGTGGCTCACAGCAAGCAGGTCTGCAGTGGTGTGTAGAGGGACATGCTGCAGTGGCCAGGGAGTTCACGGCTCACCATGGGTGAGTCATAGTGGCTGGAGCTCTCATTCTGCCCAGGTCTGGCTGCTGCAGCTGCTGTGGTGCTACTCAGATAGTGGCAGTGGTTCTATCTGTGGGCAGCGGAGGATGCTTAGGGCCATGGGTGCGTACTCTGCTCTGATCCCCCAGTGGTGGGAGGGAACATGGCACCTAGTCACTGTGCATGTGAGAGCACTTGCTTTCCCCAATCCCTCCCTGACTCAGCAGGGAAAGTGGGGAAGTGGCTGCAGTGGAGCCAATCCTTGGGTAGACCAGTCACTCCTGGGCTAAGAGATCAGAATGGCATCAGTTTCACTGACCTGGGATTGGAAGCCAGTGTGTCCTCACTCTGCCTGCTGTCTAGTGAAATGCTGCTGTAGTCTCCAAGCAGCTCCCTGATCAGTTTGGAGGCCTGCCATGGTGGGGAGTCCCCTCACAGCTTGGGTTGCAGTGTTCATAGGGGGAGTATGGAGCCCCAGGTTCTCTCCTCTGACCCTTCCCCACGTGTGGGTGCTTTCCCCAGGTATCTTCCAATCTTGCCAAGTGGATCACCCTGCCTCCCTCTCCTTCACTTGGGAGTCTTAAATCACTTCTCTAATGATGCTCTCTCTAAATGCTCTCTCACAATGCTCTCTCTAAAGTGCTCCATCTGTAGGGGAACATTTACTTGCAACTTTTGATCCTTTCCTTAAGAGCGGTGTGCGGAGGCTGTTTCTCTCTCAACATCTTCAAAATCATACTTTTCACAAAAATAAATCAAGGAAAAATAAACCCAAAAAGTCAACTTTGTGAGGTCTTTGCCGAGCAAATCTTTGAATAGGGAAGTAATGTAGGGTAGTGGAACAGGCATCGAATATCAAAGATCTAAAGACACAGGTTCCCATTCCAGCTCTGACATGCTTTAGTTGTTACTTAATATTATTCAGCCTTTAAAAAGGAGGAAATCCTTTAATATGTGACACAGAAGAAAAAATACTACATGAAGTATCTAAACTAGTCAAACTCATAGAAGCAAAGAATAGAATGGTGGTTGCCAGAGGCATGAGGGAGGGAGAAATGGGGAGTTGCTAATCAATTGGTTTAAAATTTCAGTTATGCAAGATGAATCAGTTCTAGAGATCCTCTGTACAGCACTGTGACCATAGATTATAACACTGTATTGTGAACTTAAAAATATGTTAGAAGGGTAGATCTCATGTTAAGTACTCTGACCACAATAAATAAAAATAAATTTAAAAGAGAAAAAATAACCTCTCAAAATCCTAGTTTCAGTATCTTTAAAATAGGGATGATGTGCATGCATGAGAAAACTACTTTGTGTCTATCAATATACCTTTCTAAGTGTTATTGCCATTATGTACATTGTAGATACATCTGATTCGTTCTAAGGATATTTAAACATTACTGGTAAATTAGTTTGCAGAACCATGTATAGTGATAGTTTGTTTATTTGTGCTGAGTATGACAGAAAGGGACCTGACATGGCTATTAGGAGCTCCGGATCAAGTCTAACACCTGACACTAACAAACTTTATGGCCACGGTAAAATTGAAAACTACTCTGTTTCAGCTTACTCATCTATCAAATAAGGGTCTTGAAGATCCAATATGGCTCTAAAATTTACTCATCTAAAAGGATTGAACAACAACAGTTCCCAACCCGGTTTTAAATGATTGAGGATTATGTCACAATTTGTTACATCCATCTCCACTTATTATGCCACAGAAGTGAGTTTTCACTGACCCTTAGTGTCGCCCTTATAACATCATTCCTTGGACATTTTTAGGGATCATGAATATTTATGAAAAATTAATCACCAGATGATAATTCTCCCTTCTTCTATTTCACACCCAAGCTACTATTCTTCAGAGTATTATCTTATTTATATGAAGTATCCCAGCATCAAAGTGGAACAACAAGGACAAGCAGAAAAGACTTCAAACTCCTCAAAACAAAGAGAATATGCTCTAAGTAGGTACTGCACACACGATGTGATCTTACCACTTGGAAAGGCAATGAGGAAGACATTAATGGAGCAAAGCTTCCCTTTTCTATAATTGCTTAATGTTCTGAGGAAAAAGATAAAATAGTCTTGAGCATAGGTCGAGTAGGTGGTTTTGCTTCTTAATAGAAAACACGAGCCCAAAGAAGAATGGTTTAAAAAGAAGTTTTCCTAAATTGCTTTGTGGCAGATTTGCATCCTCCACGTAGACTTACAAAGACAACTTGGAGGTCATATACAGTGGATCAGAAGATGAGAGGACTGAGATAAAATGTCAAGAGTTAAAAGGAAGAATGAGATGAGATGAAGAGAGATGGTAAAGAGAGTAGAAGAGTAGCAGAGATTGGGGGGAGGAGATGAGTAGGTTCATCAAGGATGACCTTCTCACTCCTGTCACCCTGGGCTTCCTACACTGGCCTCCCTGAGAACTTTCTCCAGTTTTAAATGAGTCATCACTGGAATTGCTGCTTGTACACCCGATACTGAGTTATAGCATTACTGTAACTTCCCAGCCCTGCTTTAAGTAACATGCACACCCTGGAAGTGCAAAGAGAAAGCAGCATTTACCAAAGGCCTTTGTGTCAAGCAGAACATGAGACACTTCACTTATCACATTTAGCCTCAAAACAATTCTCTGAGGAACTAGAATTATGTTTTTTAAATAATAAAGAGAGGCACAAGGAGGTTAATATTAGGCTCCTTCTCTGATCTTTCCCTGACATGTTTCTCTCCCTAATTAGTAAATAAGTTGACACATAGAGTTTTTAATGACTGATCTTTCAATAGCCATTTAAGGAGCCACAGAAATTGAACTGAAGGCGAACTGAGAGCAGATACCATCTGCTCCATACCTTCTCCAACTCCCTCATTTCAGAGATAAAGAAAGCAAAATCCACAATGATTAAATGACTCACCTAGAGTCACAGAGTTAATTAGAAATGGTGGTGCCAAAAGAGAATCTAAGTTTACCCAGTCTAAATCTTTTTTCCACTGCTAGACTTCATCTCTAGCAGATTTTGGCTTCCCTTCTTGCCTAAAGACTATTCAATGTATGCATTTAGTTAACACCTGCCCCCGACACACACATTTCTCTACTTTATTAATAGTGTCGTGATTGGATCTATATATAATATAGCTCTTTAATCTTCATGATCATCGCTTACCAACCGTAAAAACCTCTGCTCTTTTCAACACTTTGCAATTTGCAGTGGGAATTTTAAAA
Source organism: Propithecus coquereli (assembly GCF_000956105.1). NCBI lineage: Eukaryota > Metazoa > Chordata > Mammalia > Primates > Indriidae > Propithecus > Propithecus coquereli. The sequence continues at coordinate 1,333,024 of NW_012152507.1, forward strand.
TTAGCTACTGTTAAAAAAATATTTAAAAATATTTTTAAAATTATAATTAAAAGATCATACATGCACAAAGTAACCAATGCTAACAGTGTGAAAGGACAAAAACAGTCTCTCCATCATTTCACATCATCAATGCCCTTCTCCAGAGGCCGTCCCAGGTGAGACTTTGTGTATTTGATGGGTTTTAAATCCTCTCAACAGCACTTCATCTCTATTAATTTTTAATAAAATGAAAGAAAATAAAATACAACACTAAAAGCTGATATATCCTTTACAATTCTTTTAGTTATTAAAGCTGTTTTTCTAATAAACTGGCAAATGTTATTCCATGACATAAGAAATTACAATGAAATTTCTATCAATTTTGATGTGGTAAGTTTGATTATGTTAAATTATTTTATTTTTACTCTTTTTCTGAGAACTGAATACTGTGATAATCAACCCCATTTCAAATGCCAAAGAATAAAAATAAAGTCACATTTACAGTGGAATATAGAATAAGGTAAAAAGCCAAAATTCCAGGAAAAAATTGTTTATATGAGATATTAGTTTCTGAAAATCATCTTGTATTATTTTAGATAGAATTCAGTTGATCACCACCCTCATAATTGTTTTATACATGTAGAGTTTAAAATAAACACGAGATTCTTCATATATGTTGAGTCATATCATTCCACCATTTATATATTTTTTTTTCCTGAAATAGCATCTTTTGTTACCTAAGAAAACATTGACACCACATTGAATATTGTATTAGTTTCCTGGGGCTGTCAAAACAAAGCACCACAGAGTGGCTTCAACAACTGAAAATTATGGTCTCACAGTTCTGAAGGCTGGAAGTTTGAAATCAAGGTGTTGGCAGGGTTTACTCCTTCTGAGGGCTGTGAGGTAGAATCTGTCCCATGCCTCTCTCCTAGCCTCTGGTAGCTTGGGGCATTCCTTGGTCCATAGATGGAAGTCTCTCTCTGTCTTCACATCATCTTCCCTCTGCGCACGGCTGTCTCTGTGTCCAAATTCTCCCTTTCTATAAGAGCACAGTCATATTTGATTAGGGCTTCCCCAGTGACCTCATCTTAACTTGGTCATCTGCCCTATTTTCAAATAAGGTCACATTCATAGGTACTGGGGGTTAAGAATTTAACATCTTTTAGGGGTCCACAGTTCAACCGAGAACAAATATGACTGAAAAAGTTCACTAAAATGAGAAAACAAAAGTACCCCCAATTATGCAGTAGTTACCCTGTTGCAGATGTGCAGTTATGAGAGCTGTTGGCACCAACGCTGGAGAAGCTGAGGCGAAGTACAGGCAGCATTCAGGACTCAGCACGGGGTTCTGGAGGCTGGATGTAGGAAGGCTCACCCCACCCAGCAAAGAGGTAACTAGAACTTCAACAAGCCTAATGCTGAGACTGCTGAACATTCCCCTCACACATATAGGGCTTGAGCTTTGTGGAGTAGAATCCACCTCTGGGAAAGCTGTCACAAGAAAAGGGATTTGCTCCAGGAGCGAGAAAGTTCTCTGGTTTATGCACACTTTGTCCTCGTTTCCCTAGGCCACTGCAAATGGAGTTCAGCTCACATGGTTGAGTGTGAAGACCTCCTTTAAGTACTGAGGGATCCTTTGGAAGAGGATCCAATCAAGGATAGGGTCCGATGATCTGGCAGACGATGAATTCACGATCATGGAGCATATGCAGAGAGATACGAGGGGAAACGTGAGGGAAGGAAACCAGACTGATGATGGAAATGATAAAGAAGGGTCTCAGAAGTTCATCAGTCTACGTTCTGGATGGATGCGTAGAGCAGAGCCAGAAACTGTGCCCAAAACTAGTAGTTATTTATGGCTGTGTTGGGGCCCAGATGTGTGTCCTGATCAGTTCTAAAATGGGTTGAAAATCTTTTACAACAATAATCAGCCAAAGTTTGTGGATGATTTACTTTTTAAAATATATAATGTTTTGATTTGTCATTACCCATTTAAAAAAATGTTAATTACTCTGGTCTATTTGAATTCCAATGTGCTTTCTAGATGGGAGAAAAAGACTGTAGAACTACAGATAGCACATAACCCTCAGCCTGTTTTACTTTGACCATATCCTATAATTAGTTGTGGTGTTTTCTTCTTCTGCTTTGGGGGTGTGAGGAGGGTTTGTTTAAATCTCAATCTTTTCATGGAAGTGTCATCTAAGTCACTGCTAACAATCATATTTGTTCCTGCGAGAAAGAAGGTTGAAAACCACCACCATCAGTACAACCTCAAGGCTCTGATGCTGGGGCAGCTGGGAGGTAAAATACAAGGAAACAGAAGCCCACGGATATTGGTTGGTGAGTAGGATTATAGGGACTTCCAATGTTCAAGCTATTCCCTGGTCTGGGCAGATACCGGCATGGTTTGAGGCCACCACATATTTCTTCAGGCAGAGCAATGGCTGTGGTACAGCCAGGCTATAAGGGTCTGTATGCTCATAGTGGGGACATACAGATAACAAGCCTATCTAAAGCTGTTCTTCAGCAATGGGAGCCTGTTTGGGGAATGTCCACAGAGATTTAGAAGACGTTTCTAGTTGTAAGAATTATTGCCTGGATACGGTTCAAGTAGAATCGGGTGAGAGAGATACTTTCAGGGTGGTTTATCTTGGGGATAGAAGATGAGACACTCCTGATTTCTAGGTGGATTCTGTAAGGAATTCGTTAAATATCTTCATTTGACTAAGTTTCTGAGATGTCTGTATGTAATATTCAATGTTGACAACCACAACTACTGTACCCATTCCTGGGATGACTTTGTTTTAATGGGTGGTTCTTCTTCTATACTGGGTTACTGAGTTAGCCTGGAGGGAGCTAACAAGAGACTTGAGTGAAGGAAATTTGGAGTTCAAGACTGAGTCAGAAAGCTCCAGTTTTGAGTAGTGGAGTCCGATTCCAAGACACATGACCAGGTATCTCTGGTCTAGATGGAAACACTGGGAGACTGGGTTAGTCAAGGTGTCCACTGTTTCATCCTGGGTTTAGTCCTCAGTAGCAATAATCATGATACCCTTAAATGGTTTAAGACCCTATATAGAAGGCAAAACACTATTGTGTACTTTTGATGGAGGCATTTGACATCAGCTACCCTTAAAAAGTTGTAAGTTTTTATTTTTTAGATCATAAATATGTAATATGTTGCATGTCCACTACAATGAGAAAATGGAAGCATGAAAAGGAAAAAATAAAATGCATCAATTTTTTTACATTAAGAAACAGAAATGAAGTTTTTGGAAGACTAAGTTATACAGTAAGTTGAGGGATTTGTGTGTCTCCAAAAATGTTAAAATGGAATTTTTTAGGGAAGCACAAAGATGTTAGATATCACATTCCAAAGGGAAGCTTTAGACCATTGTGTAAAATTTCCAAAGAAATAAACAAAAACTGTTAACAGAACTCTTAAAATCTCTCATTCACAGTAAGGGCATGTAAGTGTTGGAAGTTATATTAGTCAAAGTCAGATTTACTACTGGGTTAGTAAATAGAGCCTGAAATCCCAGGAGCTTAAACAAAGTATTTTTTTGCTCACATGAAGTCCACTGAGGATGAGGTGACTCCAAGAGAGTCAGCTCCTCTCTAAATGATCATACAGAAATCCAAGTTGCTTCCATCTTGTGGTTTCACCGTCTCAACATAAATCCTCCATGGTTGTTGCCATGACATACATAGAGTCAGAAGGAGAACTCACATCTGTTCCTCCATGCTTCAGCCTGGAAGTGACTGCTTACAGCTTATTGGCCAGAATTAGCATTTTTATAATGACAGACATAGAGCACTCAATAAATGGTAGCTATTATCATTATAGTTACTGGAAAACAACACTTTGAATGATTGGATAAGAGTTCATCATGTGTGATTAAACACAATCAATTAGCTATTACCCCACTGTAGAACATTTCTATTGTGTCCTTTTTGTCACTATTAAAATAATACACATGTAAAAATGCTTATACATATATGTCTATGTAAATCTTTGTCTTCATATCTGGTCATTTCTTAGAAGTGGAATAGCAGAGTAAAGGATGTCGACATGTTTTAAACTCTCGTTACATATTCCTAAATTGTATGCTAAGAATGTCAGGCAAATTTATCCCATCACCAGCAACGTAAGCAGCATGCTTAACTTACCAAAACCTTCGCAAGCATTAAATGCTACAGCAAACAAATAAATAGACAACTTCGAATCCTACACATTTGAATTTGGTACATTCTGTACTTATCTTACCAGTACACTCACTCAGATTATTGTAATTATCAGAAAACTGACTTGCTTCTTCCTTTAAAATGTAAGCCCCTGAATCAAGGCACCATAAATATCTTTTTCAGCCATGTATTCCCAGCACTTAGCCCAGTGCCTTGCACACAGTAGAGAGATAATAAACATTTGTTAAAAATTACAGGTGGAAAGTGTTATGTCTTTAGTGCTTTACTTTGTGCTTTTTTATTATCAATGTTGCCACTTTTTTCATATTTATTATTCAGTTATATTTCTCTGAATTGTCTTCTTAGTTCCTTTACCCATTTTTCTACTGATGTGTCAGTAGTTTTTCTCACCAACTCATAAATGTTCTTTATATAATAATGATATTAATGCATTATCATGTTTGTTTCAACTATTTCCCAGTTTTTGTTGAATTATTTGAAACCTTTAATAAATAATTTTTTTTAAAAAGCTA
>NW_012152507.1:1337773-1343191 GCF_000956105.1 Propithecus coquereli
ACCAACTCATAAATGTTCTTTATATAATAATGATTTTCTGTTTGTTCACTGATGTATCTAACTATTTCCCAGTTTTTGTTGAATTATTTGAAACCTTTAATAAATAATTTTTTTTAAAAAGCTACATGTCAAATCTCTCAATTTTTATTTGTGATAGAGGGAATTCTATTCCCCTAGCCTCACGTTTCCATGAGGGTACTTCCTCTCTCCTTCGCTTTGTACTTTTCATTAAGAGAGGAGGAAGAACACATTTGATTGGTGAAATTCTGAACTTTCATCTTCTCTGCACTCAGTTCTTGGGAGGTATGACCTCTGAGCTCCAAGCCGAAGCTCGTAGGAGCAGACTTTGAACCTATAGGAGAGTCTGAACTTGACTAGTCTGCCAGTAACCAGGTGGCTAAGATTAATTCTGGGGGAAAAGAGAGAATCTGATTAGAACAGATTTAAGCTCTGTTCTCCAATCAGTCTTAACAATTATGATGTGTCTGATTCCGTGTTTCTTCAGAACTGGTTTTACACTTGGAGAAGAGAGGAAATACAATTATCTCTCAATAAACCCCATCATTTCCCTTTGTGCTTCCTCCAACTGTTTTTATGTTTCAAAGATCTTTTTCATTGAAGATTGCATAAATATTTGCCCATAATTTTTACTTGTTTTTAATAGCTCATTTATAAATGTCTCTGATGAAATTTAATTTTAAAATAAGATACAGAAGTGATCAACATTACTGCAAAATGTTTGGTAAATATAGAAAATCATAAAGAGAAAAATTAAAATCATACTTATGTTTTATACTGTGTATCTTCTACTTCCAAAATTATTGACATCAATTTTTTTTGTAAACTTTATGTTTAGTTAGTTTAAGTGTTTACTGTCAGTTCTTTTATATCAGGATTTCCTTATTCTTGAATTTCTAATTTTGACTTATCTCTTGTTGGTCTCCAGAATACAGTATGCTTGAAAACTATATTCATAGTGTACTTTCTGAACCTTGCATATCTAATAATGTTTTCCTGTTGTTTCACACTCAGCTCTGTAGCATACTTTCAATTTTCAATTTCACAGCATTTCACTCTCTTTCCTCTCCCCTCAAACTCCATAGACTCTCACTTCTTTTTATCTTGTGGCATTTATTGTTGCAAAGGAGAAAATTGAGTCCTGTCTAATTTTTGTCCCAATGGAGGTAATCCGTGTTTTCTCTTTGGATGCAGGTAGGAATCTGTCTTTATCTGAGTATTTAAAAAATTCCCAAGGATTTATAGCTATGGACCTCTCTTTATTAATTTTGACTGGAGCATGAAGAGCTATTTCAATGTGTATATTCACATTTTTGAGAGGTTTGTGGGATCAAGAAAACTTTCTTAAAATGTCTTTGATTATTGCCTTTGTTTCAATTTATTGTGCATTGTTCCTCAGTAACTTCCATATTTATCATCTTCTCTCATTGTTTGCATTTCTGTCTTTCCCCTGCAATTGGGATAGTTATTAAAGTTTGTCCCCAATATCACTAATTCAATATTCCACTGTGCCAATTCTGCTCTTTGCTTTTTCTACTCTGTATTTCAATTATTCCAACACATTTTATTGAAAGCCTTCCTTATTTTATCTGGGTGTCATTCTCAAATCATCTAGTTCTACCCTTATGCATTTCTGTCTTCTACTTGTGTCTTTCTGAAGATACTAAGCATTTTTCTAAAGTTACCACTTCAACAGGTTTGTTCTTTCCGTTAGGCGAATCCTCTTTGAATTAATGCTTTGTTTTCGTTTCATTTCCTACATCCCTCAATTAGGAGGGAGTTACTTAGTCCTGGTATTTAAAGGAAAGCAGGGTAGACAGTCTGCCCTTGGTTCTACTCACTGGTCATCTGGTGCTGGTGGAATCCCCTGCTTCTACCTAGAGTTGAGGGCTGCTGGTAGCAACAGCACCTCAATCAATTCCAGTGTTTACCAGGCATTCTTCTAGGACTGACATTTTGTTCTTCTCTTACTTTAACTGACTGATTTCTCTTCTACTTTGATCAGTTCTTGAAAATGTCTAGTCTTGGTGGTGGACCTTCTTTTGAAGCTTATGCTCATCATCTCATCTTTGTTCTACTTCTTAAAGGACAGAATTTTTGTGGCCATAATCTGAACAAAATCTCGTTATGTTGACAGCACTCCTTATTCAGAATTTAAAGACCTAAGAGATAAGGGTTAACATGTCTAGAACTGATCCCCTGTTGGCTAGCTTCTTAGAAAAGAAGATGAACTCTAGGAAAGTTCTGTGGAAACCAGTTAGGCTCAGTGCTTAAAGCAATCAATCCTGACCTATTGCAAAGTCCTGGGGCCTGATCTCTCTCTCACGGGGAGAGGTTGGTGCTCCCCAAACTGTGAATATTTATGTGGCAAACCTTGCCATTTTTATGCCATATCTTATGACTGCAACTATAAGGCCTCGGCCCCTGATCTCTTCCTCCCTGCCCCCTGCCAATCATGCAGAGGAGGAGCTGATGCTACATCAAATCATGAATGCTGAGTTGGTAGGATGGTGCTTGTACCAAGCCTCCGGCATGTCATATTGCTATTGTGTCTGGCCCCTGACCACACAGCATCCACTAGAAGGATAACGGGAGACCAGGCACACCTGCTACTGCTCCTGTCTCTGTGAGTTCTTGCAAAGCAATCTGCTCCAGTGGGCCTGCTGTGAGTGCTGCTTGCCAAGTTACTTTGCTAGCATGGCAGTTGTTCCAGACACACATCATGGCCTTCATGGCTCTCTAGTCAGGGAACTAGAGATAAATCAGTGACTCAAATAGGAGTGGAAAGAGTCTATTTGTACTGCTGTGGCCAGCCCTTAGGAGTTAGTGACTACTAGCAAGAATGAGCCTTGGAAACTTCTGAGTAGTAGGAGACCTAGGGGGTTATCACTGTCAGTGACAGAATTCCTTGTTTTTTGTGATATGGAAGTGAGTTGCCTTGGACGGGAAGGGTACTTTACCTATAGGAAAGCTGAACCACTGCCTCTCATACAGTTCGTGAGAAAAAAACCCCAAAACTACAGAAGGAGAGGTCTTCCCCATGATCATTAAAGACTGGGTGGAGGAGATATTAGGGAAAGGTGCGAACCATCAGCAAGATAGGGATAAATGGGCTTCCAAACTCTAATTCCTCTCTATGAGATCAAAATAGCAAAGGGAACAGGCCCCTGTAGAGCTGGCCTCCTCCACAGATCTGTTGCTGGGCCTGCCCTCCATTCTAGGATGCTTCAGGGGAGAGCTGGTAGTCATGCCAGTGTGTCTTCACCATACTACGCTGCTCCTGGTGCCATCTGGCCTCCTGGCAAGCCACACTGAGATACACTATCTGTAGTAGTGTCTGTTCACAAAACTGACTGTCAACAATAAATTTCAGGACCTGAACTGAGCAAGCGGACCATGATAACTCTTTCCTTCTTCAAAAGTTCTCCAAGAATTAGGATCAATGCTGTAAATCCTGGTTAAACTTTATTTAATCCCTGTGTTAAAGTCACAGATGAGGGTGTTGTGAACCGGAAAATGTGTACTTCCTAACCCACTCCCCCTGCCTTTTTTATTTGTAGAGATGAGGTCTCACTACATTGCTTAGGTTGGTCTCCAACTCCTGGCCTCAAGCAATCCTCCTGCTTCAGCCTCCCAAGTGCTGGGATTACAGGTGTGAGCCACCATGCCTGGCCCCTAAACCTTTCTTCCAATGGTCTTCCCTGCCAGTCTTCAGTGAATATTCTCAGTACCCTGGAGTTGTCACCACCTAATCATCCTCCTGGTCTCTCACAGTGAAGTCAGTAACTAGACTCAGAGCTAATGTGTTGACATGGAATGGGCTGCTGCCAGAGTGGGAGATGATACTTAGAAGCCACCCATTGGAAGGGACCAGGGAGGAACAGACAAAAAGGTGGACTGAAATGAAGGATTAACTTGTCCACGACTGATCCTTCCAGTATAACCCACCAGAAAAGAGACTGGCCTTCTGCAAGGCTCCATGGAAACCAGCTAATTAATTAATGCTTAAGTCCATTAATTTGGTCAAAAGCAAGGCTACTTCCTAAACCATTGATGGGAAGGGGAGAGAGGAAAGTGCCAGTGCTTCCTCAACTATTGAATGCTGATGTGGTAGACACCACTGCTAGTTTGAGTGCCTCCTGCCCCACCAATAACGCTACAGCTGCAAGGTGTGGACCTGAGTCCCCCCATCATGCCAGGGCAGGGGCCGGTGCTGACCCAGCAGGACAGGGTTGAAATGAAGGCTCTGACCCATCATCTTGCTATTGTGCCCCAGCCTCAGATCACACCAGGGAAAGAGCTGGTACATCCCTAATTCACATCCTTTAAAAAGTCTCCTCTCTCCCAGGCTCTGACATCTGCCCCTGCTAGACCTCTGTGTGCTGCTCTAGAACGAATGGGCTCATCTCCTAGAGGGTCTGTGAACTTTCGTCAAAGTTCCACAGATGAGGTGTGAGAGAACTTGATCTTGTCTGCTTGCTCGACTCTGACCAGGGAGACCAGTCTCGGGGAGACTCTGGTTACGTTTGAGCCAGTGGGCTGAACATTACCCCTGACTGCAACCAAGTGCCTAGTCTGTGTGAGTATGATTTCTGCTTGTGTTCCTAATTTGCTCTACAGTTCCTTAAGGGTGCTGGAGCCCTACCCTGGACTACAGCCTGCTTGTTTGGGCCCTGACAACCTGTCTGTTGCCATCTGCCAGCTCATGTCCTGAATGGAGGCACCCCTGGAATCAGGATGCTGCCACCTAGCTGTTGCTGTGGGGCCTCCATTTGCTGATCTGGACCAATCAGATCAGATGTGTGGAAGCTACACCACTGTCATCACTTCGGGGGGAACCGTACAACCAGGTGAGTCGTACTCCACTCTAACCACGTATTCATGATACTGCTACTTCACTTTTCTCTTGAAAATTCTATCTCAGATTACAAAAGCTTTACAGATAATTTTGCCATCACTAGGTACATCAAACACTCAAGGTCAATATCTAGAATTTTGATCAACACTGACACAGTTGTTTTATCCTTCCGGTAATAAATGCATGGTCCTAGGGCTTATGAACTATATAAGAGCAGAGAAAAACATTTTAGATCTGACAAAAAGTGATTTTAAAACAAGTAATGCACACTAATTTAAAAATATTTCAACCAAAAAAACCTTCAAAATTTTTCATGGCTGGGTGCAGTGGAGCACACTCGTAGTCCCAGCTATTTGGGAGGCTGAGGCAGGAGGATTGCTTGAGGATAGGAGTTTGAGACCAACCTAGACAACATAGTGAGACCCCATCTCTAAAATAATTTTTTAAAATGTTCATAGCTAAAAACGTCTCTTTATTATGAAATATGGGTGCATTTTATCATGCTATAGGGTGCAGCATCTAAATGTGAGCAAGCCAAGTAC
>NW_012152507.1:1343531-1346214 GCF_000956105.1 Propithecus coquereli
AAATTTTTAAAAATCAGAAATAAGACATGCATAAAAATTTAGCATACACCTATGACAGCTATTTGAATCTCACTGCAGCTACTCTTCAGTTTTCATCAGTGTAGCCCTGACTTCTTTAGTCCTATTTTCATATATTATTTATTATTTATTCTGTGGCTCCTTTTCGGGGGCCAGTAATTGACAGTCCAATTGTTTGAGTTGCCTTTGCAAATGGGCTAATAAGTTTTAACAAACAACTTCTCCAATTATAGTACGTCATATCTCTTCAGCGCATAATTTTATAATCGCCTATCATCCCCACACTCAGAAATAGCCACTGTTAACATGTTGGTGTATGGTATATATACAATATAATTACATTTTACATTGTGCTTTATGTCTTATTTTTCTACTTAATGTATCATGAGCATTTTCTCAAATCAATACATCTTTGGGGTTTCCTATATAAATTAGAATAAAATCCAAAGTCCTCACCTTGGCCTACAAGCCCCAGCGTGATCTCTCCCAAGCCTCCTTGTCTAACTTCTTCCACTTCACACCTTATTGACTGAGCTCCAGGCACATGGGCCTTCTTGCTGGTCCTTGGGCATTGCCTCAGGACCTTTGCACTTACTGCATTCTCCTTCTGGAACCCCTTTCTTCAGATTTTCAAAAAGCTCACTCCCTCATTTCATTCATGTCTCACCTTCTAACAGGTTAGCACCTTACGCAAAGTAGTATCCACTGTCAACTCCCTTGCTCTGCTTTGTTATTTATCTCAGCACTTACCACTACTTCCTGCTATATTACGTAGTTATTCATTGTTATGGCCTATTTTCCCCAGAAGAGTATAAGTTCCACAAAGGCAGGGACTTTGTCTTGTTCACTGTTTTATTCCCTGATATTAGGTTTTAAATTGGTTGAGTGAATGAATGAATTTTGCTCTGATCTGTATTTCATGACTGCACAGAACTCTTTTGCACAGATGTTTCTTAACATATTTATTTAAATATATTTAATATGTTTAGCTAATCTTCTGGGATATTATAAATTGTGCTGCAATGAAATACTTAAATATGTTCTCTTAAATACAGTACTTTTTAATTGTTTCTTCCAAGTTAAATTAGGTGTAGCAGCTTCCTAGCCGTGCCCCCTTCCTCTTTTCCCTCCACCCACAGTGCACACCACAGACTTAAGTCCAAACTCAGAATGTTGGTGTGTCCCTGTTTTACTTTACCACTGTGATTTCCCATGGCTGTTCAGAAATGTACTTGGCCCAGGTTGTCCCTCCTATCAGTTCCTGTCATCGTGTTTTGACACGTTACCTCTCACAGAATGTATTCCTATTTCTTTGCCTAAAATGCACCCATCTTCCGAGTCCCTCACCCACCCTTGATTCCATCATGCCTTCCTCCAGTCTAGTCTGCACGACCTCTCACGGCTCTGAGTTTTTCTGGCACTGCCTGTGTGTGTCATCGTTCCTGACCATGTTCTGTTGCTATCATGCTTTAGTTACAATCACATTAGCTGCAATTTCCTAAAGCACAAAAACTGGTTTTTCTCCTTTTGTTTTTCAAAGTCCCATGCAGTCCTAGCCACAAAATAATAAATATTTTTAAATTTAACTGTTTACCAAAGTCAAAACATTTATGGAAAATGAGATAGCTTTTTAAGGGAAAAAATAACATTATTCATTTTTGTTGTCCCTATATTTTCTTTGCACATTATTTACACACTATCCTGCCATAAAGAATTTTAATTCTTAAATTCCTATTTGCAATCCTTGATCAACCACCTTACAAAAGCTTATTTCTGACAATTTTGTTGTTGTTTTAGACTTTGGCTTGTCTTAAGATAACATTATTAAGTATATTTAAAAGAGCATTTTCTTTAGAGATTATTATAAAATCACGATGTGGTGGTATCTGAGTTATATAGATTTTTTTTTTTTTTGGTTTTTATGTAATGTTTATGGGGCACTAGGAAAAATCATGAAGTGTACCTTTCCTTTTGTCCAAACATTTTCATACATGAGAAATCAAGTTAAAATGAACAAAGAGGGCTGTCATGAAAGAAAAAAAAATTCAAAAACGGTGCAGCATGTGGCCTGAGGGATGTGTGTGCAGAGGTGGGGGAGGACGCTTTCTCTCCCTAGGATGCTGCCAGGAACTCCAGGCTGAGCGCTCAGGGAGGAGCTTGAGCAAGGAATTCTGCAAGAATTATTCTGCAGGAAATACTAAAGCTGGGTCCGCTAGTCACATGCCTTGGCTTTTTGATCTCAATAAACTACACTATTATGCTGAAATCTCAGGTCTTTTTCTCCACCCCCACGTGCTTGCTGGTTGTCTGATCTCGGAATCCTCCCAAGCACACCTAGGGCAGCCCGGCAAAAATGCCCACTCACCATCTTCCTCGTGGAGAAGACCCATGTGCGCATGCGCCTCAGCTTCTTTCTTCCCACCGTCAATTTTGATCAGTTGAGCAACGTTGAAACATCGTTCATAGAAGTGGTTCCTCACCCACTTATCTTCAGAATTATTGAAGTAACAGGCCAGAGCATACAAGTTTTTATATACATCTTCAAAGTATCCTTCAAAGATAGAAAAACATCATTAACTGCGATATAAAGATGTCTCATGGCAATCTTTTTGAATGGCAAACCAATATCATAACATTTATTGCCTATTTTTCCTGAAAAGTGTGA
>NW_012152507.1:1348589-1349948 GCF_000956105.1 Propithecus coquereli
GAATATTTGGAAGATGAAAATCAATTTTATTGTGGGTTTGTTATTTAAACCAGCATTCATTGTGCTCATTAAAAAGAAGAGTCCATGGTGAAATAAATTTCGGAAATGTTTTTGCTAATTTTTCTCTTTCAGTGAACTAAATAATGTACATCAGCATGTTGAAGGCTCTGATAAGTCCTGCAATAAATCAACCTGCTTTATTTCCATGTTAGTTCACCTACTTTAGTTTCCCAAACCTATTTCACCAGAATTTTTGTTTGTTTGTTTTGCTTTGCATAAAATCTATAAATACCTGTGGAACTTTGCTTGAGTAGAACATATTTTTTGTATCTTAAACAAATGTTATTAGAAAAAAAAGTTGCTACTCCACCTTTGAGAATAATTTAAAAGTCAAGTGTAAATAATGTTTGAATTATCCATTGATTTGGTTACCCATTGCCATTATTGCCATCTCTTCTCCAGCCCCATGGGCTTAAGGCTGTAATCATAATGTTACAGATGGCACAGCAATGATTTACAACAATAGGTACCATAAGAAATGTATCAGGGACAAAGAAACACTTTAATAAATGAAAAATAATCCAAAAAGAAATAACTGGCTTACTTTAAATACACCTTTGTTATAAAACAGCAAGAGATGTTTGGTAAAGTCATTTATGTAACTCTAGGTTACTGCTCTGTGAGTCTCAAGAGACAGAACTGACACGAGATGACTATTGTTAGTGCCATAGCTTTGATTAAATGAACTTCATTGTGACCCTAGGGTGATGATGGTCTTTCCAATGAGAAGCAATGAGAATGCTCACAGATATGCTATTCCGGGATAATTGTCTCCGATCCCATGACCAAATGGGATGGAACTTTGAGACACTATTAACAGATTTCTGTATTCTAGACATACATATACATGTTTTGAGATTTAGGATTAATTCAAGTTACTAAGATCAAATGTGCATATCCCATTTTCTGAGACATTCCTAATTCAAATCACGATTTTTCCCAAATGAAGTTCACATGTTTAATGTGGAAAAGATTACATAAATTTTTGAAAAAAGACCATACAAATGTTTACATGTCCTGAAATATTAATATTTCTAATAATATTTTTGCAATCATTTTAATTTTCTATATTTCAATCAGGCAAATGCCACTAGCATTTTGTAGGAGATAACCCTACAGAAGAGTTATTCTGAGCTAGAGGTTTGTCCCATTTAACAAATGTGATTTTATTTATCATGAACATATAATAAATTACTCAGTGAAAAAATAACTTCTTTTATTACTCTTACCATGTGTGTAAGACACTGGCTATTAAAAAGACTTTGTTAATTTTTGCAATTAGGGAAACATTTTTACTTA
>NW_012152507.1:1349998-1351156 GCF_000956105.1 Propithecus coquereli
TAAATATTTTAAAAATCAAATCCAAACACAAAGTTTATTTTAACTGTTAAGATAATGACATTAATTAAAGAATGTGCAGATGAATAAAGCAACAAAAGTCTTTCAGAAAACTTAGGACAGGTGTGAAATTGGCATACTACTTGGGTGAAATAGACTTTATATAAGAAATGAAACAGGGTAATGCCTACCAGCAATGTGCTCGGTTATTTTGGAAGAAAGGAGTGTGTGGTATCATCGAGTACTTTTCCCGTTAGAGGTTTGAAAAGTATTTAGAGATTCCAGAGAAAGCAATGTTTCTTAACCATGGCAAATGAGAATCTAAATGAAAAAAGAAGAAAATATGAAAATGCCAAGATATTTTCACACCAAAGAGAAAAAAATCATGGGGCTGATATAAGAAATGGTGATCAGGATAACTGTATAAGCTCCATACTCTTTCTAGCAATGTTTCTAGCAATGTTAAAAAAGAGCAGGTGTCCATGTTTCTGTTTTCTATGAGTATTTTTTTCTGCTGAAAATGCATAAAAACTAGTCATCCCTTTTACTCAGATAGTTGTTAATTACTTAAAATTTTGTAGGTTTTTTTTTCCCTAAAGACACTTAACCTATGTATTATAAATACACAAAAAAGTGTTAATAAATTGTCAATCAGTCTTTTAAACTCCACTGCAATAGTAAACTTGAAGAAAAATGTTCGTGTGCTAATAAACTGTGCCTCAGCCCTGTAAGTTTTACTCTTCTAATGGTGAATATGAACAAATTCATAATCTTTATGTCTTTTTTCATTTATCCTGAAAGAACAGTTGTAAATATGTGGTGGCCTCTGGGTTATAGTTCCAGCAATTTTTTAATAACGATCATTATCAGCTGGGTGCCGTGGCGCACGCCTGTCATCCTAGCACTCTGGGAGGCCGAGGCAGGAGGATAGCTTGAACTCAGCAGTTCAAAACCAGCCTGAGCAAGAGTGAGACCCGTCTCTACAAAATATAGAAAAATTAGCTGGCATCGAGGTGCACGCCTGTAGTCCCAGTTACTCGGGAGGCTGAGGCAGGAGGATCTCTTGAGCCTGGGAGTCTGAGGTTGCTGTGAGCTATGATGAGGCTACTGCACTCTACCTGGGGTGACAGAGTAAGACTCTGTCTCAAAAATAATAATAAT
>NW_012152507.1:1353871-1362162 GCF_000956105.1 Propithecus coquereli
CTTTATTACAAGTAACATATTTGGATCATATTTATACTATCTCAAATGAAAGCTTCAATTTAAAATAGTGCATATGATAAAATTCCACTTAAAATATGACTATTGGGCAAAATTTACCTTGATTAATACTACTTTCAGTGTAAATATCACTTTAGAATTTGGCACTAATACAACAATGTAGGCATTTACGATGTCATTTTTTATTTATAATAGTTAATTTTTGGAGAAATTATTTGTAAATCATATTTTAAAGTTTACCAAAAGACTAGTTTTTAAAGTTAATCCTGCACTTAAATACTTTCCATAATATAAATAATCACTCCTATCCCACCTCCTACCCCCTGCCACACACACACACACCCTCGTTCACTTGTTTTGTTGTTCACATTTTTCATGTCTCATATTCTTAAGTCAGGTCACAACCCAATGGGAAATATGCATCGACCCAACTGTAGAGACCCCTCTCATGTTGTTTCCATGTCCCTATCAATTTTCCCCATGGTGACATCAGGTAACAAAAAGTTGTTAACACTCTATATTCTCATAGAAAAGCCTGAAATGAAACATAGACATTGTCATAGTGGGGTCTGAACTTTCCTTTTTGAGTCCTGTAGTATTTTCACCCAAAAAGTTGGAGAAAAGAATAATTTAGAACATCAAACTTTAGGCTTTTCTTTTTTTTCTTTGATTTTAGATGACAAATTCCTAATATGAACTAAGAAGTATTTATGACAATAATATCAATATAATTATTGTAGAGATTAAAACATTTTTTTCAATACATGACATGTACATTAACTTTCTGAAAATTTTTAGTATACAAGAAAAGGAATTTATTTGAAATGATGTCATTGAAAATATACAATGAACAATTTTATTCACAAGTGTAAATTACAGGCTTTTCATATCTTTCAGCTATTCACTAAGATAAATTCTCTGATTCAACTCAATAGGAAGTACTTCTTGATACAACCTCCAAAGTCAATTACATAAATGCAAGGAAATCAGTGTAATTTTCAAGATACAGTACTCTTTAAAAGTATCTCCTCAGTGAAAGTCAATTTTCAGATTACGTATAAAGAAAAATTATGAAAATGTTTAAACTTAATGTTACAAAAGATTTTAATCCATTGGAAAGTTCTGGAGATGTGATTAGGTGCTAAGTGTTGTCTTTCCTGGCTTAGAATGACATCACCAGGACGCCCCGGTGTCTGGGCTGCCTCACATTTCAGTGTTCCCTATCGTTCATTCCATAAATACGCTTAGTTGACTAGGTTGAACTGTGCTAAGTTGTCTTAATGTTCCAAATTCATACACGAAAACATTTGGAATCTTCCCTCAGAGCCTGCCATGCGCTGCTCACAGTCCCACCACTCACCTTTCCTCTCAGCGTCCTCGGCCCTGGTCAGGTAGTGGTAGAAGTGGTCCAGTTTATCAGGCTGCTCCTCCAGGGGCTTCTGCAACCAGTGCAGGGACCTGACCCTCGCAGCCTCCCTCAGGGCATCCCACCGCTCCATCAGAGCGAAGAGCTCGGTGAAGGACTTGTGATAACCGTCTCGCAGCATGTCCACACAGATGTTCTTCTTGTACGAGTTCCTGTAGCTGGGAATACGAACCAGAGCACTCAAAGCTTTATTTTAATCCTTTCAATCTGCAGTGTATTCGTTCTCTAATAATTAAAGATTGAATCGTGTTGCCTTTTGTTCCTCAGTGAAAGCACTGGAAACTATCAAAAGATCCTTGCCTCGAACACTTACAGCTGAACAACTTCAGTTTAATGAAAGATGCCAAGAGCTATCTAAATACAATAATTTTAATGAAATTACATTATAAACTTATTAGTTCCAGATCTGAGCTCCCTTTGTTAAGGACAAATAAGCCAGTTGACGGACAATATTCAAAAATACTGATATATCAGCCTTCCATCAAAAACAAAACAAAACAAAAAAAACCCCAACAAACCAAGCAAAAATCAAACTTGCCACTTAATACCTAAACAATGTATTCTCTTTATTAGGTAGTTTCACTGTATGTTATGGAAATTCATCATTCATTCATTCATGCAGAAAATGTTTGTCATTATCTATTATTACATTTAAAAAATTATTTTCAGTTAGAATTAAGTTAATGGTTTGTTAGATTAATAATTCTCTTCTAACTTCAATAATATATCAAATGCAAGGAGATAAAGTGGCAAATAAATATTCACTCAACAAAGAGCTATTGCATTTTCTACTAAGTGTCAGGCACTTAGACCAAACAGGTTCGACGCTTTTGTGAAGCTGGCATTCTAATAGGAGAACACAACCAACCAATAAGTAAACAAATGATAAATAAATAGAAATGATGAAAATTTCTATATGGAAAATAAACAGCATTATGAGATAACAGCTATGTGGTGGCTATTATTCTGCTAAAAGGACAGTTAGATGTCAAAAGATACAGCTTTATACTAATTATGTTATATTCTTTTTTTTTAAAGAAGACAATTACATATTTGGAACACTGACATGATGTGATACTACTAGAAATAAAAATTCAGTATGGAGTGGAAACAGCCCAGAATTAGTCAGAACACCTGCAGTTCAGCACAGTTTTACTAATCTCCCTAGACCTCATTTCTTCGCATCTGTAAAGCGTATGTGTTAATATACGCCCTACCTACACCACAAGATTCTTCTAGGAACCAAATGAAATTATGTATGTGAAAATACCCTGGGAAATGTGAAATCCGGCACTACTGGTTTTCACCTCCTAGCTATGCATTAGAGTTACCTGTAGAGCTGAAAAAATAAAAAGCACAACAAAACTAAACTAAAATGCCCAGGCTCCATCTCCCAAGTTTCTTATCCAGTGGATCAGCCTAGGTATGGAACAAAACAAATAAAGGGTAGTGAGCAGGAGAGTGGTGAGAGATCAAATTAAAGAAGAAAAAAAAGAGCAGGGCCCAGACCATGAAGAGACCTCCTGGTAAAGCAGTGGTGAGAAGTCTGGACTCTAAGCTAGGAGGGAGGTAGAGCCATGCAGAGTTAGAGTCAGGGAATTGACAAAATGAGACCGCATTTCAGAAAAGTCACCTGGAAGGGGTGTCCCAGCTGAACTGCAACCTTCCCCCATCAGGCAGCCAGACTGTCATAGAACTAGCCCATAACAAGAATAAAGAAAACACATTCCTAGGTCAAAAGATTAAAAGCCACTATTTAGCATGAGAAGAAGAAATATTTGAAACAGGGAAGAGAAAAGGAATAGCAGTTTTTACTTGGCCCTGCCCTCCAACTGAGACAGAGGAGGAGAGGGTGGAGAACAAGGCAGGAAGATGCTGTGCACGGCCCTGTCCTCTGTCTCCTCCACACTCCAGTCAAGTGCCAGAGGGGGTCGGGGAGTAGAACAAGAATCAACATCCTGTGAAATCCAGTGGGATCCAAGAATAGGAAACATTTGTGTCCTGCTTCCCATCTGGGACTCTTGAAGGCAGGAGGATTACCAGCATCTCCCTTCCCACCTCCCCCTACGCAGGGCATGGGAAGGCACAAAAGTCACTAGGCAGAAAGGACCAGAACCAGCCCCATAATTTCCCATAGCCCTTGAATGCTGTAATACTCCAGTGTGCTCCATGTGCAACCCAAAAATTACTGGAAAGAGAGGGCTGACATATGCCTGTCACAATGTCACCTGGCCATAGCAAGGGAATGTGTGCCAAAGGCTGTTCATGGGCTGCCTGCTGGGGACTGAAGGAAGACACAGCTATAACTCTGAAAGGAGCAGCACTGGGAGCTCCTGAAGGCTTCAGGTCAGCACATTTCCAGAGCTGATAGAACAAAGATGGATCAGGTGCATCAGAGATTCAGTAAGAGAAAACTCACCCCACAGTGCCTTGAAAGACAGAGCTTTTTATTTTTTGTCTAAAGGTAGGCAGCTGAGGGCCTTGGTTCAGTGGCCTGGCAAGTTCAACAGATTATCTTGACCTTTCTCCCTGGCTTGTCCCCTGCTGGTAGCTACAGGGCTGCTACAGCTCCAGATATCATGTCTGCCTTCAAGGAAAGAAGAAAGGGCAAAGTGGGATGGCATTGGTTGTGTCTTGTTCTATTTAGGGGAAAAACAAAAACATTCCTGCAACTACTAGTGGATTTCTACTTTCCTGCTTGCCAGAACTGTGTCACATACCCTACCGTCCTTACTGCAAGGAGTCTGGGAAAACAAATAGCCTTCTTCCTCTTGGGCACATTGCTACCCCAAACAAAACAGAGTTATATTAGCAAACAAGAAGGGAATAATGGATACTGGACAGGCAAATGCAGTGACAGTTACGAGGTACTGGATCAAGATCTTAAAGTAAATGCTGTTATATGCACCCTCCCTGCTTGGGGTTGTCAGATAAAACGCCCAGTTAAATTTGAACATCAAATAAACAAAAGGATTTTTTAGTATTAGTATGTCCCAAATCTAGTATGTCCTATATTTTTATTTGATAAATCTAGTAACTCTACTCCCCTGCAGCCCTCTCCCCACTAGGGTGATGCTGTTTCTATATAGGAAAATAGGGTGAGGGGAAGAGGCTTTAAAATCTTGAATAACCTGAGAAGTTGCCAAATTGGACTGACTTTACCTGAGAGTGACAAGATTAGATTTTTACACTAGGGAGGATCAAGGCTCAGGGCCAGGAATTAAAATTAAGTTATAAAAAAATAAAGACTTTCAATTTAGCATTCTTGAGTCTGTGACTCTGAAATTCACACCTGATCCAAGAGGAGGGATGGGAGGAGGGCAAACCTGGAAGGCGGGAGAACAGATGGGAGACTCTGGTGATCGTGGAGAGGGAGGTACCTGGGCTGGGACCTGGGGTAGCAGGGCTGGGGTGGGGATGGATAGCAGTGGGTGGATTCAAAACATATTTAGGAGACAGAAAACAAAACTATTACCTGGTGACTCAATGGATGTCAGGGGTGAAGAAAATGGAGGAGGTAGGATGACAACCAGGTTTTTGGACTGGGTAAGCGGTAATTTGCTAGAGAGGGCAACACCAAAAGAGGAACAGGTTTGTGGAAAGATAATGAGTTCACTTTCAGATAACTTGAGTCTGAGGAGCCTGAGGGGACATCCGAGTGGCACCCTAGAAGGCAGCTGGGAGGGTGGCACAGAGAGGCCCGAGAGGACAAGGGGCTGGAAATCTATCCTTGCTTCGAAAGCTGCTTGCCACCTTTGTGTGTTTATGCATTGGCTGCCTGCATGTCTTCCTATGAGTAAAGAAAGCATTCTGGGGCAAAAGTCAAGAAAATTATAAATAGATAAAAATGCAAACAATGACTTTAAACAATTAAAGCAAACACTCGATAGGGCAGGTAGGAGGCCATCTCAGTTCTAATGCCAACTGGAACAGAGATCCAGAAAAATCACTCCCTGGTCATTATTTGTCCACCAGCATCTAGCTCCACTTCCACAGGGGGCAGCACCCCAAAACACTTTTGGAAATAACCAGTCCCACATTGTGTGTAATCTTGGTGGAAAGGGAATTCAAGGACTCCCTAGCTGATGGGTGGGTTATTGGCCCAAATTAGGCCAACTGGTCTCTCTCCCAGGAGTTGGAAACCTTGAGGCAAGCAACACAAGGGGGTAGCAGGTTGCTGAAGTTCAATCAATCTGGCAGCAGTATCTAGACAAGATTCTCAAGTTGCTGTTGCTACCTAGATCCATTCCGGGGGCCCGGGTCTTGTTTTTTTCTTCTGAGCCGGGTTCTCCTCTAAATTCCACTAGCTACCTAATATCCTTTCAATAAAATCGTTTCCACTTAATTTAATCAGAATCGGTTTCTGCTGCCTATGACCAAAGAACACTAAGTGATTCAGAAAGGGCTGGACTAAAATTATTTCCAAGACATCTTTCAGCCTCACAACACCCATGATATATAACTAATATCAATATTTTAAATTTCTAGTAAATTTTTTAAAAAGACCATTCTTTACAGAAGATATGACAAATAGAAATGTATTTAAATATGCATGTATAACGATGCTGATATCATCTCTATTTTATTCACACACTTGTGTGTGCACACACATGCCTGCAAGTATGCCATTGTTTAAAGCCTCATTAGTAATGTCTGAGAGCAAGAAAGAACAATTACAGTGATTTACTAAATAGATTCCTATTTAAACCTTCATAGGTAATGTGAATTATTCCTTTTAACCAGAAATCTTCATTTATTAAAAAGAACTGGCTATCTAAAAATAAAAATATACATCAATCTCTACCATTACATTTAAATTTCTCAGATTTTATGTCTCATAACAGAGGACCATAGGCAAAGTTCACTTGCTTTATGAAAAGGAATATTTTTAAAACACAAATAGAAATATAAGCAAAACTGAAATTCATTATTTGTTATTTCATTTGGCTATGAAATTTTTAGTCTTCGGTTTCATTTGCACATTAAAACACTTGTGAATATTAGCCTAAATTTTAAAATATTGTTTTTAAACATCAGAAGAAGGAAAATCTTGACCTGAAACCACTACACTGGGTGAAAATTGAGAATTCTGGTAAAATTTATGGAGAGATTTAATATAATGGAATCTGAGGATAGTTTGCCTGATGAAAAAAAAAATTGCCACTCACAGAGGCAAAAGTTGTGACATTTATGGACATGCTGAACATCCACAAATCTGTATCCTAAGGGAGATCTCTGCTTCTGCAGATACCTGAGGCTGCAGTGAGATAAGGGGTGCATATTGAGAAGAATAAATTTAAGAATGGAATTAAGTAGTCATACATTTCATATGGGTTTTATTGCCATTTAAAGGTATTATTTAATGAAGATTTTGTTAAATTGAAATTTATGTCAAAATCTCCCTAAAATATTTAAAGTTATGTCAACATCCCTAAAAATTTTTTAAAAATCTAGATTTTTTTAAAAAGGCTAGAAACTGACAGCAAAACTGAACAACAATTTGACATAACTCCATAGCAGCTGAGTGTGTGGAGTTGCTGGGAACGGGGAGTTTACTGCTAAACAGCCATGGAGATATTATATCGTTTTAAAATTCTGCCTTAAACTTATTTTGAATAGCTACCATTTATAGAGCACCCACAATATGTCAGGCATTGTGTAGACATCACTTCTAACTGGCACAATAACTCTATAAAGTACTACTTCCATTTTTACAAATAAAAAGAAAACTCTCTTCAGTGAGGCTGTGAATTGCCCAAAGCCATACAAGTTAATAAGTGGCAGAGTTGGAATCCATACCCAGCTCTCTCTGGCGGCAAATGTTGGATTCCTTCCACTTCTCCACACTGCCTCCTGTTATATCGTACACTGTTGCTTTTTCCTCTCCTTCTCCTCCTCCACACAATGTTCTGTTTATTGGCATTGATTGTTTAGGAATTTATCATAATTTGACAATTATGCTGTAACTCTCCAATTTGCAAGCCGTTCCCTTTACCCACGCTAATCCGTGTTTGTGTGGGGTTGGGGAAGGAGATCAGTGCCATTCCGTGGCTGCCCCAGAGAATCCCTCTCCTTAAAAGGAGGAAGCAGACAGCCAGTAGCATCCATGAAAAGCAAATTAAATAGATGTAATTCCCACTCAAGGGTGTAAAGTCTAGCAGGAAAAACACTGACAAATGCAAACATTTAACAGTATAAAAAACACACACTTCTACAAATATGAAAAAGATGAATAGATGGAATGAATAGATATGGTAAGTTATTTTACTCTAATAACTAATATAAATACCCTTAGGCATGTCTTTATGTTAGTTATTAGGTGAACTTTAAAAATCAAAGGCATTATTACCTATTCAAATACATGATTAATATATTTAACATATTTTTCCATAGGATGAACTGAAATTATGGTATCACAAAGGAAGCTTCATATTCACTAAAATATTTCAAAAGGCGGTCAATAAAAATACTTTAAAACAAGATCATAAAATTATTTAATTTGACAAAGATAAACTCAAAATATATGTAATATCTAATCAAAAGTAAGGATATCACTATTATTCCATTAAATTAATATTTATAAGTCACTAGTGGGTTATCTATGTGTCACTTATAATAGTCGTACATTCACATTGTAGGGACAAATGTTATTGGAATCACCTACGGGATAATTACATTGACTTAAATTAATACTTAAATAGCTTCAGTTAATATAATTTCCTTGGAATAAAGTGAAGCACTATCCTTACTCACACTTTCCAGTGTAGGTAAATATTATGTATACTGTAATTAGAAGTGAAAAAAGTCATTCTTGACATACACATACTAACTGATAAAAACCATGTAA
>NW_012152507.1:1362763-1363102 GCF_000956105.1 Propithecus coquereli
TTTTTTGAAATTATTCACCCCGCCTTTTATCCAGATCATGTCTTTGAAAGGAGGAAGTAGATAATAAATGGAATAATTCATGATTTCCCATTAAATATGAAACTTTCTTTTGCAGAGTTTAGAAAATGAAGTTCTACATAATGTACAAAAGTTGATTAGAACTTTTTTAACCTTTTCAAGAAAAAACCTATCACATTAAACAACTGCATGAAGAGCTTTCTTTGGGAAAAGTAAAACAATCAATTCTTTACACCTATAGCTTTGTCATATATATTCTAATGTTGTTTCCTCCGAACATTATATCCCCTTATAATACTTAAAATGTATTAAAATTATGGC
>NW_012152507.1:1363401-1364100 GCF_000956105.1 Propithecus coquereli
TCATTGTTAAAGAAGAATTTTTCAGGGAAAGTGTTTTCAAGCCAGAATTTCAACACGTGAGTCCAACATCTTTGGCTAAATGAGGCAATCCTATGGATTCTAGTTCTTTTCTTTCAAATTACACTGTAGATATTCGTTTTTACCAAAAAAAAAAAAAGTTCTAAGCCAAAGATTAGACATGGAAACATATGACATGAGAGTCATTGTTAAAGAAGCATTTTTCAGGGAAAGTGTTTTCAAGCCAGAATTTCAACACGTGAGTCCAACATCTTTGGCTAAATGAAGCAATCATATGGATTCTAGTTCTTTTCTTTCAAATTACACTGTACCTTTTAACTATCAGAAAACAAAACATAAATTAAAAAATCAAGCCTGAAAATAATCTTAGTTTTTTAAAATTGAATTATAATAACAAAAAAGAAATTTGAATAAGTAATGTAATTCTGTACATTCTGTGTCTTAATATGACAACATGACAAAAAGAAGAGGAAAACAAAAAATGAACTTCATATCATGACTACAAATAATGAATTATAAACACGTAAATATGATCATGCTAGCTCATTAACTGAATATTTTTGTCTAAATTAGTATTCATAATTTTTATTGACATTAAACTCCATAGGATATGATATTCACTCTGCTTTTTTGAAACATAATTCTGTGATACCTTCCAAATTTTTTGAAATTCTATTATTT
>NW_012152507.1:1375760-1376712 GCF_000956105.1 Propithecus coquereli
GATGGCACATTCCTCTTTTTTTCTTCTAGAACCAAGTGTTATTCTGGAAAACTGTGGTGGTAGTCTGATCTTTATTTCTTGTTGACAACCTCTTCCTCCTCCCCTGAAAGTTTCTAGTATCTTCTCTTTATACATAGTGTTCTGAAATTTCATAAATATGTGTCTAGGTGGGGTGGGTTTTTTTTGCTTTTCCTTTTTATTTTTTAATCTTTCTGGTTACTTTGACAGCCCATTTCAGCCTAAATACCTGTTTTTTCCAGTCTAAGCTCTATATGTGTATACATAAATATATATACATAAAATTATCTTTCATTTCCTTCATTTTCCCTTCTTTGTAGGATTTCTCTTAGATAAATATTCACACAGACACACACCCAGACTGATGCTCTGTATATCATATCTTTTTCTAATATTGTCTACATCTTTGCTCTTTTTATTCCATTTACTGAGGGAGATCCTTTTCTTTCTCATCGATCTCTTCTTTTGACTTTTTTTTTTTAATTTCAGCAATGTTTACCTTAATTTTGAAGAATTCTCTTTCCTTAAATGTTTTCATAGCATCAAGTACATCTTTTGGGGATGTAAAGTTTTCTGCAATGTCTCTAAGGAAACAAATGAGAAATCTTTTAAAGTTCTCTTCTTCTCTATAGAACCAGCTTTTAGTTTCATTGATTTTCTTATTGATTTGTTTATTTGTTTGTTTGTTTTCTGCTCTCATTTTACTTTTGCTTTCTCTCTGTTAACTTTGAGTTTAATTTGCTTTCTTTTTCTAGTTTTTGAAAATGGAAGCCTAGGGCATTGATGTTAGACTTTTCTATTTTTCTAATATAAGCATTTTAATGTTATGAATTTCCTTTTAAGCACTGCTTTAGCTGTATCCCACATATTTTGATATTCCATATTTTTCTCAGTTCAAATATTTTCTAATTTGCCTTCTGATTTCTTCATTGAT
>NW_012152507.1:1376762-1377469 GCF_000956105.1 Propithecus coquereli
CTGAAAATTGATCTCTAATGTATGTCATCCATTTAATTCTCCTAAAATAACATAAATTCAGCATAATTCCAATAAAAATGTAATGATATTTTCCCAACTCTTGCCAATTCTAAAACTCATACAAAACATTTAATATAAAAGAAAAACTTGATCTTTTGGCACAAAGAAGGAGACTGTCTGCCAGATATAAAAATGTGTTTTAACTATATTAATAAAAAGAGTTATGATGTTCACATAAGAAAAGGCAAATAAATCAATAGAACAGAATATATATGTGCATGTATGTATATATGTACATATACATGGGAATTTGGAATTTAATAAAATTTGGAATTTGGAATTTAATAAAAATGGTATTTCAATTAAGGGGAAAGTTTTCAGGACAAGTGATTTGCAAATATTGTTGGTTTTATTTTTCACATTAATATTTTTATATAATACAGATAACATAAATATGTAGTATATATTACCTTTCTACATTTAATAGTATACTTAGTACAATTAAATGTCAGTTTCCTGATTATCTCCTTAACCCTAACATATATGATTGGTTTATATGAATATTATCATGAAGATCTTTCAGGTGCTTAATCATATTATTTACTACAGCAGTTTTGTAGACATTTATTTTTGATTTCTGGGTTTCTTCAATGCCTCAGCGCTCTTTTTCTTGAATTCTGTGTTCCACACACACCCTCTAGAGTAAC
>NW_012152507.1:1379134-1380153 GCF_000956105.1 Propithecus coquereli
ATTTTCCAGAAATCTTTCTATTATTATTTCTAATTTAATTCCATGGTTGTAAGAGAACATAGTTTTGGAGATTTAAATCCTTTGAGTATATTAAAATCTGTTTTATGGCTCAGAATATGATCTACTTTGATAAATACTCCATGTGCATGCGAAAATAGTGTGTTCTGCTGTTGTTTGGGGGAATATTCTGTAAATGACAATTATGTAAGGTGATTGACAAAGTGTTGTTAAAATCTTCTGTATCATTACTGATTTTTCTACCAATTACTAAGAAAGTGATGTTGGAATCTTCAACTATAATTCTGTATTTGTCTGTTTCTCATCTTTCTATCAGTTTTGTCTTATATATTTTGAAGTTGTTAGAAGCACAAACATGTAGGATTATATCCTCTTGATAAGCCAAATTCTTTTATCATTATGAAATGTCACTTTTTATCCATGGTAATATTCCAACTGTTTTTTGAAGTCATATTTCCGAAAATCTTGAATTCTCTATTTTTCTCCCCTCCTTTCTCATCACAGTAAGAATTTATTATCCTTTGTACTTCTGTACGGTCATTTCAAACATAGAAAGGAAATAGGTTTTCCCATACATCTTTATCTTGACCTTGAAGTGGAAAAACTTTAAGCCAAACTAACTTTCAAGACGACAATTCCCTTATTCAACAATATTTCTTTGGCTACTTTAGTTGTAGGATAAGATATTGTTTCACACAAGCTTAAGTAGAAAGATTTCATGGAACTCTGAATCCAGATTTTAGAACAACTGAATCCTTCTAGAGGTAAACCTGGAGGGAGGTTCTGGATCCAGCGTAGTTCTGGCAATTCAAGAGGAGTCTGAAAATTGATCTCTAATGTATGTCATCCATTTTCTTCTAGCTTATTCGCTCCAGCCTCTGTATGAGCTATTTTTTCTGCCTCATTGTTTCTGCTTCTTTATAACAAAAGATTGCCTTGGTCAAATTACTTAACCTCTTTATGCCTTGGTCTCTGGGAGTAATAACATGGGTTATTGTTCA
>NW_012152507.1:1381473-1381815 GCF_000956105.1 Propithecus coquereli
AATCAGGAAGAAGATCTTAAAAATCCAACTTGCCAACTAGAAGGAAAGAGGGGAGTTTCCTTTCCTTCTCTTGCCCACCTGTCTCTCATCCCAAGATTAGTCATATAACCCTTTACTTGGCAACTGGCTTCTTCAGAAAGTTTAATTTGCAAAGCTCTGTAGAGAATTCAACTTATTGCTTTACAAGAGGGCAAAATGTTTCGAAGAGAAAACAAAATGATTTCACAACATTATTTAAAAGTAAACAAAAATGGAAAAAGCAGAGGAAGAGCACACCTGAGTAGGTCTAAATTCCCACAAAGTTACTATAAAATATTATATACTGAATAAACAACTTCACTT
>NW_012152507.1:1384907-1385944 GCF_000956105.1 Propithecus coquereli
TTTATGAGACTTATATA
Source organism: Propithecus coquereli (assembly GCF_000956105.1). Lineage (NCBI taxonomy): Eukaryota > Metazoa > Chordata > Mammalia > Primates > Indriidae > Propithecus > Propithecus coquereli. The sequence goes on from NW_012152507.1 coordinate 1,384,925, forward strand.
AAGTCTTTGTTTTATGTGATCCTCACAACAACCCTATGAACAATATTACACACACACACACACACACACACACGTAATATATGTAAATATATGAAACAAATGTTTAAAGGCACAAATATGCAAAATATTTCAATCTCTTTATAAATATTAACTCAATTAATTCTCATAACTATTCTAGGAAACTAGCCCTGTTATTATTCTGATTTTTTCAGATGAGGAAACTGAGGTACAGGAAGGTTAAGTAACTTATCCAAAGTCAATCGGTTACTTTGTTAGTGTGTGTAAAGCTAGGATCTGAGTCCAGGGAGTCTGGTTTTAAAAGCCATGCTCTACTTCATTATGTGTGGCAGCCTCTCCATTATTCAGCCTTCCTCTATGCAATGCACTCTTTGCTATTCTATTTTACTACACTCTCTTTCCATTTTTAAGGTGCTGGCTATGATCCCCAAACTGATAGGTCACAATCACCACCCACTAATGAGTCACAATCTATATTTTGTTAAACATAATAAAGAGGGGCAAATAAAACACATACACGACTGTCTCCCATCCAAGTACTAACCCTGCCTGATCCTGCTCAGCATCCAAGATCAGACAAGAGTGGGCGTGTTCAGGGGTGTATGGCCATAGACAATTGTCAATGGCTATTAAGAGAGAGCTCAAACAGGAGCTCTGAACTCTACCATGTGGGTGAAGATGGATCAAAGGAGGCCTCACAGAGCAAGAAACAGTTAAGCAGAGGCTGGAAGAGAAATAAAATCTTACCAAGTACACAGCCATGAAGAAAAGAGGAAGGCATTCCAGGCAGAGCACATGTACAAGGCTATGGAGGAGTAAAAGATGATGGGTGCTCATTCATTTGATCTACCCACACCTGTGAGCTAAGCCCTGTATGAGTATCAAGGATGCATGTATGAGCAAAGCAACCATGGCCTGAGCTCTCTTGAAGCTTAGAGTCTAGTAGAGAAAACGATTGAGGTAGCAATGACAGGGAAGTGCTCTAAGTGCCACGATGGATAT